>NC_141328.1:862500-997500 GCF_037954235.1 Aulostomus chinensis
TGTTCACACTGGAGAATGCATGTTGTTAGTATTCTACTGGCATCATCTGACCTGTCTGTAGATTGATAGTGTGTGTGTGTGTGTGTGTGTGTGTGTGTGTGTGTGTGTGTGTGTGTGTGTGTGTGAGAAAGAGAGAGAGAGAGAGAGAATGGTGGGACCTTCACTGCTCTCCATGGTGATGGAGGAAACAGGCCAGCAGTGATTGTTTCTGATGGGGTGTAAAACTTCTGTTGTTTGTGTGTGTGTGTGTGTGTGTGTGTGTGTGTGTGTGTGTGTGTGTGTGTGTGTGTAAGAAAGAGAGAGACCTCATTGACAAACCTACAACAATTGGTTCATAAAAGTGTTACTTCTGCCTGACTGAAACATCCAGAATCGGTACCAGGACCAGGGTTCTCAGGGCCAGATGTTCTCTTGTTGGAGAACATGGTTCCAACTATCAGGACTGAGCAGATACTCACGCTCACATGGCTGTTCGTCTTCCACTGAAGAACATGAAGACGTTGAGCAATGCAGAAATACGTGGGAGAGAGAAGCTCAGTTCTACCAGGGCAGGTAACTAGAACATCATGAGCGCCGTGTTTCTAGAACCACAGCAGGACAGTCTGAATGAGCCAGACTCTTTCTCCCTCCTGATCGGAACATTTTGTGTGAAGATGTGAGGCTGGTTGATCAGCTGGCAGTGCTGGACATCAGAGGTCTGACACACTTGGGTTCCTTTGATGTGATGGAGGACGGACAGATTTAGAACTAGCAGATGTCAAAATTAGGAGACGGAGATGTTTGAGTTCCCCTGCGGGGGTCAGAGAACCGGACGCCGTCAGTTAACTGGGGCGAAGAGAGTGATGAAACCCCGAGGAAAAAGAATTGTCTTTTGTTTCTTTCCTCTGTTGCTCTTCCTCCTGTTATGTCCCACAGTCCCGTCTCACAAGAATCATCACACCTGAGAATAAAAAGAACCGAACATCACGGAACGCGATGACTAATCAGTCACCTGGGGTTGTCAATCAAAGGTCAGGTGTCAAATGCATCACTGCGTTCTCATTGCTGTTTATTCTCCTGCAACTCTGTTTCATTGGCACAGGATGAGTTCTTCATCGCTGTCATGTTTCTGGCACTTTTGTTTGTTATGTGTCATTTCTTTTGTCATGCCGGGTTAAAAACTACTAGTTACCACTAAACGAAGCTCCGCCCTCTCTAACTATCAGAAGAGATAAAAATTGTCTTCCTGTTTTCACTGTGGTTCTTCATACAGAATTTGTGGTGTCGTTTTTGCAACATGAGATTTTCTGTCATTTGACCTTTGACCCCTGATCAAACTGATCCTATGCGGTTGCGTCCCATCGTTTGCGAGGCTTTCGGTTGGCTCAGCCTGTAGATGTGGACACGCTTCCTGGACATCTCAGGTAAGAGGTCGCGCGCTCCAAACCAAACATGACCAGCAGCTCGGAGGGTTAACTGGGATTTCAGAGAAGAATTTCACGCTCTGTTGTTTCACGCCAACATTTTCCACCAACTTTCACTCCCATTTAAGGTGCGTGTGTGTGTGTGTGTGCGTGTGTGTGTGTGTGCGCACTGACCCGTGCTGTCTTTCCACTGCAGACAGCGACAGCCTTATATAGAGCTGCAGGACCAGAGTTGACGGAGCAGGTCTGGTCCATGTCCAGCCTGGACTCACCTGGTGAAGGTGAACACCACTGAGCATCAAAAGAATCTTTCGGTTTGAAAACTGGGTACTTAAAGTACCTCGTGAACTTGCGACTATGCTGCCAGTGATGGACTGTGTACTTTTGTGGTGCGTGTGAGCGGTGGAGTCTTAAAAACCTGGGTTGCTAACAAGAGTCTAGAGGAGCCTACAGAGGTCATGGAGGTCATTAAAGGTCATCAGGGGAAACACAAGAAGCCTGAAGCTTAGTGGTGGTGACCTTGAAGTCATGTGACCCTGGTGTAGTGTCAGCAACCATGGAGAAGACCACTTCCTGTTGGACTACAAACATACTTCAAATGTACACTGCTTTGTATTTTGGCATCTGCTGAATTTATTTTTATTTCTCTGATATCTGAAGCAAGAAACCAATTCAGCCGTAATGCTTTGATCTGTGAGATCTACTGAGACACACACACACGCGTGCGCACACACACACACACACACACACACGTGCGCACCACCCATTTGACAAACACAGAATGTACACATTAACCTGTCTACCTTTCTCTGTCACCGCCCTCTTGACAAATATGACATGCTAACCTCTGGTTGCTGAGTGTGTGTGAGTTTGTGTGTGTGTGTGTGTGTGTGTGTGTGTGCGTGTGTGTGTGCGTGTTGTGGTATCATTATAGTAATAGTTTTTATTATTTACTTCTTATTGTGTGGGAGAGTACTGCAGTACCTCTTCCTTTGAAACTCCAGTAGTGCTTTGTGGACTACAACCCTTCCATCATCATCGTCATTGGGGTCAGTCGATGATCACCAGTTTTTGCTTTTGGGGAACTGTCCCTTTAATTGGACCACGCCATCCTGTCACCATGTGGCTGTTGGTTCTGATACAAGCATTATCAGCTGTTGTCGTGATGACGTTTGACCTCCTGAATTTTTCTACGGTCAGTCGCCTCACAAATGAAGCCGCAGCTTCACAGACCAGTGTCGCCCTCTAGGGGAAGACAGGAGAACTGCACATCAACCACAGCTCGTGTCATGACCTGGAGTGTTCCACAATTGACAGATAATTTCAGCAGAACTGTGTAATGTGTTTTAACTGGGTTTTCATTGTTGCTCTGTATTCACAGTCAGTGTTTATATGTGCATGTGTGTGTTGTTTCCTCTTGTGTGTATTTCCTTGTGTGACTGTTTGTGTAGCAGTTCGTTACCTTGTGTGTTAACTGTTGCTACGTCAATGCTTCATGTTGTTACTTCTTGGCTGCTGAGATTTTCCCTCCACTGCCTAAAAAACTGATAACCACGATATTTCTACTAAAGATGAAGCACACAACCTTACCAGCAGCAGGGGGCAGCAGAGCTGATAGAATCCTTTTGTGTGTGTGTGTGTGTGTGTGTGTGTGTGTGTGTGTGAGAGAGAGAGAGAGAGAGAGAGAGAGAGAGAGAGAGAGAGCAGAAAGCATGCAGGACTATGTGTGCCAGCCTTGTTTGTATGCTTGTGTTTGCAGGTCTGTGTGTGTGTGTGTGTGTGTGTGTGTGTGTGTGTGTGTGTGTGTGTGTGTGTGTGTGTGTGTGTGTGTGTGTACGAGGTGACAATGGCTCTGAGCAGCCAAGCCACAGAGCTGCTTGTTCCCAGAGACCCTCAGAGCTCTAGGACAGCCAGACCCTCTGCAGCCTGCAGCCCAGACACAGACCCCCGCCCCCGCGCTCGGACACGGACCCTCACCCGGCTCCCTCCCGCCTCTTGGAACTCCACCAGCTGCTTGGAGTCCTGATGGACAGGGAATGATCGGTGTCATTGGGTAGACTAGGAGCTCACTCAGACTAGCAGAAGTCACGACTACGGTCGCCACAGTTTAACCAACATAAGTCATCCGGCAAGTAAGGGAGGTTCTGGTGTTTCTAGGTACCACCCACGAGGTTTGAGGCACCTGAACTGTCACAAGCTTCTCCAGAATCATCGTCTCTGCTGTTTTCCAGGAGCTCAGAGCGGACCCACATCTATTGTCCTCTGCTCATTCAGGACCAGACACTCTCCACCAGACCTCATGGCGCCACCAGCCGGTCTGCTGCTTCTTTACCTGCCGCTTCTGCTCTCAGACGGCAGAAGCCTTGAGGAGTTCGCCTCTCCGGCCAGTCTGGAGCCGCTCTGGACAAGCGAGCAGATCCAGGCATTGGACAACTCCTCTTCTCCTGATCAGAGCCCCCCCCTGCCCGAGATGCTGGATCTGGACCCGTACCAGCACCGCCGCCCTGCCCGGGGAGCCGACGAGGAGGAGCAACAGTCCACCTTTAGTCAGTCCTTTGAGAATGACTCAGTGACGTCACTGCAGGCCACCGAGTTCCACAACTCCACCAACGAAGCAGTAGGAGGTGACGACAGTGTCGGCGGTCAGCAAGGGAACGCCTCGGGCACCGAGCACCACCCCCCCGGGCTCTTCAACCCCTTCTACCCACTGGCAGAGGGCTCGTATGCCGCCTACGCTGTCCTGTTCCTGGCTGGCCTGGTGCTGGCAGTGGGTGTGGTCGGAAACATGGCGGTCATGTGCATCGTGTGGAACAACTACTACATGAGGTCTGCCTGGAACTACCTGCTGGCTAGCATGGCATTCTGGGATTTCCTGGTCCTAGTGCTCTGCCTTCCAGTGGTCGTCATGAACCAGCTCTCCCACCGGAGGATCCTGGGTGACGTCACCTGCCAAATGGTGCCTTATATGGAGGTAGGCGGGGTCATGTGAGGTATACAACAAGCTATCCAGTACATCGGGAGTATACTTTAGTGACACCTAGTGGTCAAGGTGCAGATTACACACCCACCCTCCTTTTTTTTAAAAAAGAAAAACACAAAAGTAGCCAAGGTCACAGCTGGTCAACTGTATTGATCGCTGCATGGTAACAGTTCTGTGACCGTCCAAGCTTCAGGTGTGTCGATCACCTAGTTTGTCGGGTCCACGTCCCCAGAGACCTTGAGATGCTGGAGGCACACGGAACAGATGATCAGTTAGATGTACAGTTAGACTCAAAACTAACAATATACTGTCAGGGCTGCACAAATAGTCCATGATGGCACCATCTCTTTCTTGTTATTAGCCCCGCCCCCCAGCTTCGTTTTCCCTGATTTATTCCTGTAGGCCCACACAATGGTAGCTCTGGTCCCCGAGTTTCTTCATTTGCTACAATTGCCATCGTCCAGCAACCTCACATTGTTCATCATTTCCATCATTCAACTGTCTCCATTCCTTCTCTGTCCTCAGAATGTCTGTGGGCACTGTGTTATTATGATCGCCATGACAACCAGCTTCAGCATGCTCAAGTTGCTGTGTGAAGCCTTGAAGGTGTTCAGCAAAAGATGGGAGTGAAAAGCAGACAGCAAGATGGCGGAGCTTTAAATAGGATAAAATAAATGCAAAGAGGAGACAAAGGAACTTCAACAGCATCACACGTTTTGTCCATTTTGGGCTCACAATGATTCAACATGGCGGACTCAGTGGAAGAAGACCTGCGCTCATTCTGAGCTAACATAACGCAAGTTATTATATTTAATGAATAAATACAAAGGATGTCAAGTCAGGAATGAAATGTGAGCTGTAGTCGCAGGAAGTGTTCATCTCCTGGTTCCTCCACCAACAGGAAGTGGTCATCGCCTGGCTCCTCCCCCAGCAGCCAATAGGATCGCTCCATGTGATTGTGGTGATTGAACCAGTAAATCAGCTCTGGTGAACAAAAGTTGATGATCTTCCAGGTTCAGTTCATCAAGATCATCTTCACTAATGAACCCTCTGATGATGCTGGAAGCCTGGATGCTACGTTAGCAGTGCTAAGCTAACGTTAGCCTATGAAGGAGCTACACCAGGGTCACATGACTTCAACGTCACCACCACTCAGCTTCAGGCTTCTTGTGTTTCCCCTTGATGACCTTTAATGACCTCCATGACCTCTGTAGGCTCTTCTAGACTCTTGTTAGCAACCCAGGTTTTTAAGACTCCACCACTCCAACATCCACCAGTCTGGTGTTTACTGGTGGATCTGATGTAGAACTGAACCTCCACCATCCACCAGTCTGGTGTTTACTGGTGGATCTGATGTAGAACTGAACCTCCAACATCCACCGGTCTGGTGTTTACTGGTGGATCTGATGTAGAACTGAACCTCCACCATCCACCGGTCTGGTGTTTACTGGTGGATCTGATGTAGAACTGAACCTCCACCATCCACCGGTCTGGTGTTTACTGGTGGATCTGATGTAGAACTGAACCTCCAACATCCACCGGTCTGGTTTTTACTGGTGGATCTGATGTAGAACTGAACCTCCACCATCCACCGGTCTGGTGTTTACTGGTGGATCCGATGTAGAACTGAACCTCCACCATCCACCGGTCTGGTGTTTACTGGTGGATCTGATGTAGAACTGAACCTCCACCATCCATCAGTCTGGTGTTTACTGGTGGATCTGATGTAGAACTGAACCTCCACCATCCACCGGTCTGGTGTTTACTGGTGGATCTGATGTAGAGCTGAACCTCCACCATCCACTGGTCTGGTTTTTACTGGTGGATCTGATGTAGAACTGAACCTCCACCATCCACCAGTCTGGTGTTTACTGGTGGATCTGATGTAGAACTGAACCTCCACCATCCACCAGTCTGGTGTTTACTGGTGGATCTGATGTAGAACTGAACCTCCACCATCCACCGGTCTGGTGTTTACTGGTGGATCTGATGTAGAACTGAACCTCCACCATCCACCAGTCTGGTGTTTACTGGTGGATCTGATGTAGAACTGAACCTCCACCATCCACCAGTCTGGTGTTTACTGGTGGATCTGATGTAGAACTGAACCTCCACCATCCACCAGTCTGGTGTTTACTGGTGGATCTGATGTAGAACTGAACCTCCACCATCCACAGTCAGTCTCAGAAATCAAAGTGCAGGGGAGTTTTAGTGTTTCAGGTGCTATTTCATATGTTTTTGATTCTATTGATTTTAGTGGTCTGCTTGAGCAAAAATTAGTTCAAATTATGGCTGAGGTGACCAAAAAACCAAAACAAACAGAAGTTGGCTTCAAGTCACCACCTTCACTTGTGTTTTGTGCGTCCACATCTCCTGAATGTGACCTCTCACTCCTTCAAGAGTGACTCCTTTTCAAGTTGCAGTGAGAAAAATGGACAAGAATCAAAATGGCTTGTACTTACATCACAGCTAAAACTCTCCTCCCCGTCTTCCAGGTCGTGTCCTTGGGCATCACCTCCTTCACTTTGTGCGCTCTTGGTATCGACCGTTTCCATGCTGCCACCAGCTCGGCCCAACCAAAGGCTCGGCGGGTGGAACGCTGCCGCTCAGTGCTGCTGAAGCTGCTGCTGGTGTGGCTGGCTGCTTTGCTGCTGTCCAGCCCCGAGATCTTCCTTTGGCAGCTCAGCCAGGCCGTGTCCCCGTCCACCGGCCGGCTGGTGGACTCCTGCACCATCACCCCCTCCTCTCCTTTGTCCTTCTACCTGCCTGACTCCCTCCACTCGTTGCTACTCAGGTACCACCAGGTGAGTCTCTGTCTGCTAGACATCATGCTACCTTTACACAACATTTAGTGGTAGAACCATGGAGAGTCTGGTCGCTCTGATGTTTCCGAGGCACAATATAATACTGCTTCACTTATGCACTCAAGTTCTTCACAGGTTAAAAAATTCTGTCCAAAACCCAAAAAGACCTGGAAACGCAGAGCCCAGAACCAGCTAGGACCTGGGCAGTCTAAGCTGGGACCTGAGCTGGAGCTAACTTTATGTGAAACTGAGATCGCTTTAGAAGGCCCCTTGCTGTCATGGTGGTGAAGGAATAACTTCTGCTGCATTGAGTATAATGAAGCCTGCTTTGACTTGAATAAATGATTGCTCCAGTGGTGAGTCACCACACCTGCTAACAGTAGCATCAAGTCCAGTCAGGTTTATCAGTGTGGCACCAAACCCCAACCAAAGTTCTGTCCTGACTCTGTCCAAGTAGAGCAGGTCCAGCACCTCCCTCCTTCAATGAACCTCCACCCAACAATTCTCCATCAGCAGCACATCCTGCAACAGCAGCCACCAGAACCTTCCTTCACCATCAGGAAGGTGGAGCAGATCCAGGATCAGTGGGGACGGAGAGAGAGCAGGAGAGCAGGACAGAGACAAAGACAGAGAATGGAGGAGGACAGAGAGACAGAAGGAAAGAGAGGGACAGAGAGAAAGAGAGAGAAAGGAGGAGAGACTGATGGACAGACGGGGACGTGAGCAGGTGGAGCTACGGGTGGCAGCTGGAGCCTCTTCAGGTCTGGACCAACTGGAGAGTCTTTAGGGACTTGTTAGTCCAGCCTGGGAGGAGGGGGGTGCAGTAATCCAGCCTGGAAGTGACAAAAGCAGGGACTAGTTTTTCTGCATCTTCTTGAGCCAGGATGTGTCTGATCTTAGCGATGTTACGTAGATGGAAGAAGGCGTCCTGGAGATCTGTTGAATGTGGGAGTTAAAGGGTCCTGGTCAAAGAGAACTGCTAGGTTCCTACGGTGGTGCTGGGGGCCAGGGTGGTGCCATCCAGGGTACCTGTCTCATCAGATCAGGTGTTCCAGGGACATGTGTTTGTCCCAGACGAGTCTGATGTGTGCTTTCTCACTCATGCTCCAAACCAGGTCAGGTTCTGATCCACTTACACATAGACTAGGGAACAGGGCCCAGCCTGGAACCGATGGACAGTATAAAACATGGATGTGGCAGATTGTTATTTAATATGTCGGAAGCAGGACGTTGGAATGTGAGACAAAAAGTAGCATTTGTAACGTTAACAAGTTCTCAGAGGAAAGACTGTTGACACTGTTGTCAGACTTCAGCGGGGCAAGATGGACGTAATGGTTCAGACTCTTCCATGTTTCCCTCCACTTCTGTCAGTTAAGAACAAACAAGGAGACGCAGGGAAACAGAACCCAGAAGTTCAACAGAGCCTCAAAGTAGCAACAACAAAGTCAGGCAAACTGTTCCCTGCCGAGCCAACAGTAAACCCACTTCTCGTGTCTTCCAAGGGTCGTATGTGGTGGTGTTTCGGCTGCTACTTCTGCCTCCCGGTCCTCTTCACCGTCCTCTGCCAAATGGCCACCCGCAACATCAGCAGCGACTCCAGCTCCACCCAAAAGCAGCGTAACCAAGACGACCGCTCCTCCAACCAGAAGCGGCAGCAGCACCAGGCAGTGGAGCGCCAGCTGAACTGCACACTACTAGCATTAGCTGTGGTGTATGGCATCTGCGCTCTGCCCGAACACGTCTGCAACATCACACTGGCCTACACACACATCACCATCTCTGAGGACACAGCGGCTATGCTAGCACTGTTACATCACTTCCTGTTGTTCTTCAAGTCATCAGTGACACCGGTGCTGCTGCTGTGTCTGTGTAAGGTAGGTCCAGAAGGTTTACCTGTGTCCGGTGCAGGGTGACGAGCTCCTTAGTTAAGTACTGTAACTCCAGGCTCTATGAATATCAGTTCTGGTGCAGTTGTGGATCCGAGTCACTTCTTTTTTTTTTACGCTTTTTATTGTCATCACATTTTATTTACACATTGTACATATTTTTGCAGTCGACTGCGTTTAAAAATGACAGCTTTTTTTGGACAAAATCTGATTGCCACCCAGTGATATGTTGGACCAATCGATACAACAACAACAGCAGCGAGACCTAAATAACTTCTAGGAACACAAACATTTAATTTCCATGTACTAAGTCAATCTCAAGTTCATAACAGTAAGAATTAAAACAGAAAACAAAAGAAAAAACAGGAAGCAGTCACTTCCACCACCGAGTCTGGTATTTACTGGTGGTTCTGATCCGAGTCACTTCTCCCAGACGAGAGCTGCAGCGTCTTCACTTCCTCACTGTTGCTTCTTGAGGTCGTGTTCACACCAAAAGCTCCGTTTCCTGATTCTAACCGAAGCGAGGATGATACATTGTTGCAGTTTCTCAACGGTCCGGTTCACGTTCACAAAGGCCAAACTCAAACGCTCCAAAAATCGGAGCTGATGGTTTCACACCAGGGTTCACTTGATAGCGGTCCCAGACCACCTCTACCAGGCGGACCCGAGAAGGGTTGACTGGTCCGCACCAGAGTGGGAGGCCGGCGTTCACACCAACCAAAACGAACTGCACCAGGGAGGTAAACGCTCCAGGGTTCAGTTCAACGGGACTTAACAAGGCTGGTGTGAACGCGACCTATCTTAAAATTGGGCTCAAACTAAAATCTTGAGGTCTAAATGATCTTTTTGTACACACCTCCATTACAAGGGAGAAAAAAGAAAGCAAATTCTTGGAATTGATCAAAATTTTAATGGGTTCCTCCCAGCTGAGCTGCACTTACAGTTGACGCAGGTCAACGAGTTGATTCCCAAAGGTTTGTGTCTCGTTATTCTCTCTGTGGCTGTGGGAAGCACCTTGGCAACGTGCCATGACGCAGCCAATATGGCGGTTGTGTTGATCAGGTTGTGGTAATAGCATCTGCCATGACATCATGAGCCAGAAGCACCTTTGGAGCAGCCTTCCTATCTGGTAGCATTGTGGGCAGTCTAGTAAACATATTTCTGCCTGTATCGGGGCTTTCGAACAAACCTGTATGAACAATGTCTCTCGCAACAACAGCCTGAAGAACCAAGTCACAGAAGGTTTTCTTGTTCTGTAGCAGTTGGAGTGAAGCTATGTTTTTATAGCGTAACACGTGGCTGATAGCCTCTGGTGGCTATCAGCTAGCAGGAGACCAGATTATGCTAAAGAACCAGGCTGCTGCTCGATGAGTTTTGGACACCAACATGGCTGCTCTGTGTTTCAGGCTCTGGGTCAGGCCTTCATGGACTGCTGCTGCTGCTGCTGTCAGGAATGTCAGCCCAACACCACTCAAGGCTCGCCAGGCTCCGCCCAGGTCAAGCTGAAGGCAGCCAATGAGACCTCCATCTTCTTTGACAAGGCTAAAGACACATCGGCCATCTTGTCCATCTCCAGCTAGAGCCATGTTTCTCCGTTAGCCATCATTCACTTCATAAATATCCCCCATCGTGTCTCTTCCTTAGTTCTTTCCTTCCCCTCCCCTGATGTTTGCTCCAAACCCATTTTCTCCTTTTTTTGAATCATGTTTGTTCGTTCTGCCAGAGTACTGATTGTATGATATCCCTCGAAGGACATGGCGTGACCCCTCCAGCTTCCTCTCTAAGCAGGAAGTGATGTGTAATCTGTAGTGAGATTAGAAAAGTTGCTGTACTTGCACAACCAACTGGTGCATACAAACAGAGCCTGTTTCAGGACTCTGATTGGACTCTTCCCAGCGCTCCCGCCACTGCCACCTTACCTTGATGCTCTCAGGCTGGAGTTTTGACATTTTTGGGGGTGGGGGGGTTGGGGGTGAATCGATGTTTTGCTCGGTGGAGAACATGATGAATGTAAAGATGAGGAGTTGGTTTCCAGTGAGACAAACATATCCTGGAGGCGGATCTGCTGTGAGACAAATAATCTGATTGGCTGAATGTGAGCGAAGACAAAGAGGTTCAAGTTAGGTGACAATTTCTGGGTGTATGAAGGTTTTCTGCAGGGACAGCAGTTATCATAGTGATATTAATAGAGCTACTGGCTAATAACTTCATTTGAAAAGTGATAGTTGGCTAGTGCTGCTTCTGGACTGATGCTAGTAGTACCGTACCATTGAGGACTGGAACCTGCATTGTGTGGACACGTATTATCTCACACTAGACTCTAACTCACAACCAAGACCTGGGCGGCGGACATGCGAGCAAGTACGCTAAAACCTGTGGTTGTTAGTATTGGATGTAGTGAACCTCGTTGAGCTGACTGACGCTAGCTGACCCGTTCCACGCCATGCATGGTTGTCCCCTAAAGTCTGGTTCCTCTGTCTAGCGCGGGCGCGTCCCTGGTCCCAGTGCGGTCCGCTTGAATATGCACCGGCACTGGTGTTGGGAGTGAGGTTTAGTAGCTGGTGTTACCCTCATCCCTTCATCCCCACTCCATCCAAGTCACAGCGCCATTGTGACCTGAGCCGGTCGCTCTATTGTACCACAGCTATCCAACAGAAACAGGATGCTAGCGTGCTAAAACACGTGACGTCCTCACCACACTCACATGTGGACCCCAAAGTACATGAATCGTTGGTGAGATTTATGGCTATGAGTCACCTGATACGTGCCACAGGCAACAAATCCTGTTTTTGTGGATGGTCCAGAATTCTGCAGGGATCTCACACACTTATAAGTGACACTTGCTGCACTGGCATCACCACACAGTGATGGACTTCAAACCTCTTTACATGTGTCTAGGAGGATCTAAAACCAGTCCAGAGCTGCTGGTTTTAATGGCTTTGGATGGCAGTGATGTTCAGGAACAAATGCTCTTTTTGCTAAACATGATTTTGGCCCAACCCTCAAAATTGGCTGTTGGGGACGATGATGTTGGTGGATCCAGGATGAGATCTGGAAACACGGCTTTGAACTGCCTCGGTAGCCAAAAGGGTATGCTAGCTTTTTGGCTGCATGCTTGGCTAGTCAGGTTAGCGTCAGAGGGTCAGTTAAGTTTTCAGCCTTGTTTTCTGTCAGTTCAGTTGAAAGGGAAGGAAGCAGGGAAGTGAGGAGGTCTGAAGCGTATTTGAACAGACCTCCTCAGTGTCGAGGCCGCCCCTTTGCACTGGAAGTTACAACTGAGTTGGAAGTTGTGTATTAATATGTCTTTAGCACAGCACTTTCACAGCCCGTCAGACTCAACAACTATGAACGTAGCTCCTTCTAATGTTAGCGGTTTGACTAATTACGTCTTTGTGTGATGAGAAGTTTGATAGATTTTTTCAATATCAGAAGTGTTTCTGCTTGATGATGTTCAGTGTTGCTGTGTAAAACGAATGGGGTGGCGATGTGTTGGACAGTGGGACTGAGCGGCTCCGGTGGGACCGAAGCCAGAGGGGCGCTGCTGTGTGGTTGTGTTGAGACCAAATGTGAAGGAGTTTTTTCACTGCGCATGAAAGAATGACAACATGAACTCGTTGCAGCGCTGCAACCTGCTTCTGATCTACAAGCTAAAAAACTGCTGGCTTGTTAGCATGTGGACAACCAACCCTTGATCGGCATCACGATGTGGATCGGCGGTGTTCTGGTTGGTTCTATTACACCACAGTAAACTCAAAATGGAGGCAGCATCATTCCCACTCAGTGTGTGTGAGGGCTGTTGGTGTCCTCCTGGATCACTCATTAGTGCGCAGTGAGAACCGGCTCCCTGTTTGGTCTGAACACGCGACCCCAGTGAGGCTGTGTCCAGATGAACGGACTCTGAACACTGAAATCCTTCACAAGTGGACAAAATAAAAGATTTGATCTGATCCAGTCTTTCCGGTGGTCAATGATTGGCTTCGAAGTTGCACGAATATCAAAATTCCACAGTTACAGTTTCAAGTTAAAGAAATTTTTGATATAAAAGTGGCATCAACATTGCAAAATAATGGGTGGAATTCCAAGGCCTCCAGTGAGAGTTGCTCAATGGTTTGATCCTTGTACCACTGAAGTATGAGGGAATTTTGCAAATGTGACATGAAGAAAAGTAGCATGTTATACCTCTGGGATTGGATTTCAAATCAAGATGGAAAATGGACAACAGATGAAGTGGACGCTCGCCGTTGGCGTCAAGTCTACATGATGATGCGACCTCCGTAATTCTGTGAGACCTGAGGCTGAGGTGGACAGAGACGCCAACGCCACTGCACATCAACACATTTAATACAGGCTCCTAGCACAACGAGGGAAACTGATCAAAACATCCCTCCATCATCCCTCCCTCCCTCCATCATCCCTCCCTCCATCATCCATCATCCATCCATCATCCATCCATCCATCCCTCCATCCATCCATCCATCCATCATCCATCCATTCATCCATCCATCCCTCCATCATCCCTCCATCCATCCATCCATCATCCATCCATTCATCCAACCATCCATCATCCATCCATTCATCCAACCCTCCCTCCATGTTCCCCCTCTCCTCCTGTTGAGGGTGGTGGGGGTGGAGCCTATCCCAGCAGCCTTCCCCCTGGACAGGTCACCAGTCCATGGCAGGGCCAACACATAGAGACAGACAACCATTGGCTCTCCCAGCCACGCCTACGGTCAATTTAGAGTCTGGATTAACCTGGTCCCTCTTGATGTCTTTGGACTGTGGAGGAAGCTGGAGTACCAGAGAGAACCCAGCAGGAACAGGGAGAACATGGAGACTCACCCAGAAAGACCCCGTGCTGCAGCCGGGGCTCCACCCACAACCTTCTTGCTGGGGGCCACAGGGAGGACCCCTGCTCCACCCACAACCTTCTTGCTGGGGGGCCACAGTGAGGACCACTGCTCCACCCACAACCTTCTTGATGGAGGCCACAGGGAGGACCCCTGCTCCACCCACAACCTTCTTGCTGGGGGCCACAGGGAGGACCCCTGCTCCACCCACAACCTTCTTGCTGGGGGGCCACAGTGAGGACCACTGCTCCACCCACAACCTTCTTGCTGGGTGCCACAGGGAGGACCCCTGCTCCACCCACAACCTTCTTGCTGGGGGGCCACAGTGAGGACCACTGCTCCACCCACAACCTTCTTGCTGGGGGCCACAGTGAGGACCACTGCTCCACCCACAACCTTCTTGCTGGGGGCCACAGGGAGGACCAATGCACCACCCTGATCAAAACATTATATTTCTATATCAGTACATATTTTTGTAAGTTTATTAAAACATTTTGAAGTCTGTTAATTCTTACTGGATGTTTCCATCACCTTCTGGGGGCCTTGAATATTTTTACACTATGACACCGGATATCAGAATGTGGATCATCAAAAAAATAGATCTAATTACGAAACCCATTGGTCGTGACTGAGCGAGACCGGCGGCTCGGCGCCAGTTCACCGGAGCTTCAGGACCCCGAAGAGCCGCAACAGTAGAATATGCTGAACTCGGCTGAAACCGATGACACAAGTCACGATGGCATCTGAGCGGTCACCAGATTCCAGACGTGAGCTGCTTTCAGGTGAGTTTCTTCACATAAAAAAGGACTCTGAAGATTCATGAGATGACCGCCAATCAGTCGCACCGTCCTCAAAGACACAGAAACCCTGAAACCAGGAAGAAGACTCATCTTCCCTCTGAGGCGGCGATGGATTGTCCTTCAGCGAAGCTGCTGCACTGCATATCAATGACCTCACTACTGTCCCGTCACCATGGGATACCACCACACTCGGGTGAGAGAGATGGGCCAAAACACACACACACACACACACACACACACACACACACACACACACACACACCCTTAATTTAGAAACTCAAACTCTTCGGGGAGAATGAATTCAAGCTCCCTCCATCTCTGCCTGGTCACCCACAGCAACCTGAGGGGGCGATTTACACATTTGAGGGCAGTTGGATGAAGATGAAGATGAAGATGAAGATGAGCAGCTCATCAGCTCCTCCCCATATCTGTGTTTGCACCCTTGTGAGGTCCAGTCATATATGAGGTCAAAGGTCAATGACCAGGTTGTGTTTTCTAGAAGAACATCAGAAATCTCCAGAAGCGCAGGGACGTACTCACGCATCAAAACTACTTACAGGTAAATACATGACTTGTCATTTACTTGGAGCACTTTTTCAAAGGAAATGGGTTTGATCCCCTAACCAGCTGAGGAGGAACACAGATGGCGAGCTGGAGGAACACGGATGGCGAGCTGGAGGAACACGGATGGCGAGCTGGAGGAACACAGATGGCGAGCTGGAGGAACACGGATGGCGAGCTGGAGGAACACAGATGGCGAGCTGGAGGAACACGGATGGCGAGCTGGAGGAACACAGATGGCGAGCTGGAGGAACACGGATGGCGAGCTGGAGGAACACAGATGGCGAGCTGGAGGAACACGGATGGCGAGCTGGAGGAACACGGATGGCGAGCTGGAGGAACACAATGTTTGGGGAGTTTGTGTTGTTCTCATTAGTAGTGATGAGCATTCGCCCTGCTGGCACAAACCTCAGAACAGAACGCCTCTGTTCCCTAATGAAGCCACCAAAACACACACACACACACACACACACACACACACACACACACACACACACACACACGGCAGCGACTAGACCTTCATTGGTCATGCTGGAACATCTCTGGGACAGACTGGACGGAAACCAACTCCAGGCTGCAGTTACGTAACCAGAGGGTCACAGGTTCGAGTCCCTGTCGTTAGTGAGCCAGATTCAGGAGCACAGCTCAGACTGGATGAGTGAGACCAGGACCAACAGTCCTGGTTCACGTCCCATCAAAGCACCTGAGAAAGTAGGAAGTGTCATTGATCGCAGAAACAAAACTACTGACTCACAGCTTGTAGGAGGGAGGAGGGAGGGAAGAATGGAGGGAGGAAAGGAAGGAGGGAAGAATGGAGGGAGGAAAGGAAGGAGGGAGGAATGGAGGGAGGAAAGGAAGGAGGGAGGAGGGAGGGAGGAAAGGAAGGAGGGAAGAATGGAGGGAGGAAAGGAAGGAGGGAAGAATGGAGGGAGGAAAGGAAGGAGGGAGGAATGGAGGGAGGAAAGGAAGGAGGGAGGAGGGAGGGAAGAATGGAGGGTGGAAAGGAAGGAGGGAAGAATGGAGGGAGGAAAGGAAGGAGGGAAGAATGGAGGGAGGAAAGGAAGGAGGGAAGAATGGAGGGAGGAAAGGAAGGAGGGAGGAGGGAGGGAAGAATGGAGGGTGGAAAGGAAGGAGGGAAGAATGGAGGGAGGAAAGGAAGGAGGGAAGAATGGAGGGAGGAAAGGAAGGAGGGAAGAATGGAGGGAGGAAAGGAAGGAGGGAAGAATGGAGGGAGGAAAGGAAGGAGGGAGGAATGGAGGGAGGAAAGGAAGGAGGGAGGAGGGAGGGAGGAAAGGAAGGAGGGAAGAATGGAGGGAGGAAAGGAAGGAGGGAGGAATGGAGGGAGGAAAGGAAGGAGGGAGGAGGGAGGGAGGAAAGGAAGGAGGGAAGAATGGAGGGAGGAAAGGAAGGAGGGAAGAATGGAGGGAGGAAAGGAAGGAGGGAAGAATGGAGGGAGGAAAGGAAGGAGGGAGGAATGGAGGGAGGAAAGGAAGGAGGGAGGAGGGAGGGAAGAATGGAGGGTGGAAAGGAAGGAGGGAAGAATGGAGGGAGGAAAGGAAGGAGGGAAGAATGGAGGGAGGAAAGGAAGGAGGGAAGAATGGAGGGAGGAAAGGAAGGAGGGAAGAATGGAGGGAGGAAAGGAAGGAGGGAGGAATGGAGGGAGGAAAGGAAGGAGGGAGGAGGGAGGGAGGAAAGGAAGGAGGGAAGAATGGAGGGAGGAAAGGAAGGAGGGAGGAATGGAGGGAGGAAAGGAAGGAGGGAGGAGGGAGGGAGGAAAGGAAGGAGGGAAGAATGGAGGGAGGAAAGGAAGGAGGGAAGAATGGAGGGAGGAAAGGAAGGAGGGAAGAATGGAGGGAGGAAAGGAAGGAGGGAGGAATGGAGGGAGGAAAGGAAGGAGGGAGGAGGGAGGGAAGAATGGAGGGTGGAAAGGAAGGAGGGAAGAATGGAGGGAGGAAAGGAAGGAGGGAAGAATGGAGGGAGGAAAGGAAGGAGGGAAGAATGGAGGGAGGAAAGGAAGGAGGGAGGAATGGAGGGAGGAAAGGAAGGAGGGAGGAGGGAGGGAGGAAAGGAAGGAGGGAAGAATGGAGGGAGGAAAGGAAGGAGGGAAGAATGGAGGGAGGAAAGGAAGGAGGGAAGAATGGAGGGAGGAAAGGAAGGAGGGAGGAATGGAGGGAGGAAAGGAAGGAGGGAGGAGGGAGGGAAGAATGGAGGGTGGAAAGGAAGGAGGGAAGAATGGAGGGAGGAAAGGAAGGAGGGAAGAATGGAGGGAGGAAAGGAAGGAGGGAAGAATGGAGGGAAGAATGGAGGGAGCAAAGGATGGAGGGAAGAATGGAGGGAAGAATGGAGGGAGGAAAGGAGGGAGGGAAGAATGGAGGGAGGAAAGGAAGGAGGGAAGAACGGAGGGAGGAAAGGAGGGAGGGAAGAATGGAGGGAAGAACGGAGGGAGGAAAGGAGGGAGGGAAGAATGGAGGGAGGAAAGGAAGGAGGGAGGGAAGAATGGAAGGAAGGAAGGAAGGAAGGAGGGAGGGACTGAGGGAAGAATGGAGGGAGGAAAGGAGGGAGGGAAGAATGGAGGGAGGAAAGGAGGGAGGGAAGAATGGAGGGAGGAAAGGAAGGAGGGAGGAGGGAGGGAAGAATGGAGGGTGGAAAGGAAGGAGGGAAGAATGGAGGGAGGAAAGGAAGGAGGGAAGAATGGAGGGAGGAAAGGAAGGAGGGAAGAATGGAGGGAGGAAAGGAAGGAGGGAAGAATGGAGGGAAGAATGGAGGGAGCAAAGGATGGAGGGAAGAATGGAGGGAAGAATGGAGGGAGGAAAGGAGGGAGGGAAGAATGGAGGGAGGAAAGGAAGGAGGGAAGAATGGAGGGAGGAAAGGAAGGAGGGAAGAATGGAGGGAGGAAAGGAAGGAGGGAGGAATGGAGGGAGGAAAGGAAGGAGGGAGGAGGGAGGGAAGAATGGAGGGTGGAAAGGAAGGAGGGAAGAATGGAGGGAGGAAAGGAAGGAGGGAAGAATGGAGGGAGGAAAGGAAGGAGGGAGGAATGGAGGGAGGAAAGGAAGGAGGGAGGAGGGAGGGAAGAATGGAGGGTGGAAAGGAAGGAGGGAAGAATGGAGGGAGGAAAGGAAGGAGGGAAGAATGGAGGGAGGAAAGGAAGGAGGGAAGAATGGAGGGAAGAATGGAGGGAGCAAAGGATGGAGGGAAGAATGGAGGGAAGAATGGAGGGAGGAAAGGAGGGAGGGAAGAATGGAGGGAGGAAAGGAAGGAGGGAAGAATGGAGGGAGGAAAGGAGGGAGGGAAGAATGGAGGGAAGAACGGAGGGAGGAAAGGAGGGAGGGAAGAATGGAGGGAGGAAAGGAAGGAGGGAGGGAAGAATGGAGGGAGGAAAGGATGGAGGGAAGAATGGAGGGAGGAAAGGAAGGAGGGAAGAATGGAGGGAAGAATGGAGGGAGGAAAGGAGGGAGGGAAGAATGGAGGGAGGAAAGGAAGGAGGGAAGAATGGAGGGAGGAAAGGAGGGAGGGAAGAATGGAGGGAAGAATGGAGGGAGGAAAGGAGGGAGGAAAGGAAGGAAGGAGGGAGGGAAGAATGGAAGGAAGGAAGGAAGGAGGGAGGGACTGAGGGAAGAATGGAGGGAAGAATGGAGGGAGGAAAGGAAGGAGGGAAGAATGGAGGGAGGAAAGGAAGGAAGGAGGGAGGGAAGAATGGAGGGAGGAAAGGAGGGAGGGAAGAATGGAGGGAGGAAAGGAGGGAGGGAAGAATGGAGGGAGGAAAGGAAGGAGGGAAGAATGGAGGGAGGAAAGGAAGGAGGGAAGAATGGAGGGAGGAAAGGAAGGAGGGAAGAATGGAGGGAAGAATGGAGGGAGGAAAGGAGGGAGGGAAGAATGGAGGGAGGAAAGGAAGGAAGGAGGGAGGGAAGAATGGAAGGAAGGAAGGAAGGAGGGAAGGACTGAGGGAAGAATGGAGGGAAGGACGGAAGGAGGGAGGAATCCCAATAATGAGTCATTCAACAAATTCCAACCTGAAGTTCCTGATCAGATTCAGAAAACAAACATTCCTGATGTCGTTGCTATGACATCAGTGTCACAGGCGATGATGTCACTGACAGCAGTGTTTGGTTTTTGACATATTTGGGATGATCAGTGATGTTTGGTTCACCCGTGGTTGGTGACGGTTGACAGTTGCTATGGTTACAGCTCAGTGGTCATGTCATGCGCCACGTTTGTCCACTCGTCCGTCCAGAAATGTCCTAAGCCGCCATGATGATTCCTGCTGGACTGGTCCCTCTTGGACTTCCTGGTTGGGTACCACAGAAGGACCTACAGAGCGTGCTCAGAACACGGCGGAGTAAACCCATCTACGATCACCTGATGATGTTAACGAGTACTTCAAACACGATAAATCAGCTTTTTCTAACATCCGGTAAACGTCTGCGAGGCCCTGCGGGGTCACTCGTCCTCTTTCGTGGTCGATTACTCGTTCATGTCAATCACTTTGGTAAAGACGAACGACTGATTCTGCCAACTGAAGTGAGGCGGCGAAACCAAGAACCCCCTCTTAACAAAATAGAACCTCTAAATGAAGGATCCTCCAAATAGACCATCATGTGGGAAAATGACAGCGTGTGTGGACGCCCCACAAAAGCCCCGACACTCCCAGGAGTGTGTGTGTGTGTGTGTGTGACAGAGAGAGAGAGAGAGAGAGAGAGAGAGAGAGAGAGAGAGAGAGAGAGAGAGAGAGAGAGAGAGAGAGAGAGACAGAGCTCAATGAACACAAACTAATCTGACCTGAATGTCTCAAACACACACACACACACAAAACAGGAGCACAATGTTGGTTTTGTTCTGTGGGAAAACTGATGAAGGAAGGAGGAGGGATGGAGGAGGCGGGGGACTGTTGTCATGACAACAAGCACAGGGTCCCAATGGAGAGCCAGGTTGACTCTCACTCTGGGACAAACACACACTCAGTGGTGGGACCACCGGCACTGTGGACAGGAAGACTGAGCCCTGCTTCTTTGTGTATCGGGATAAAAGTAGTTTCACACACACACAAACACAGGAGTTTGAGCTGCTTGTGGAGGATTGGCCAAGGAGGCGGAGCCTGGGGAGGCTTTTATCAGTAGGGTCACGTCAGCGTGGAGCGACCAGATGCCCCGCCTCCTCCCTCTCAGGTTCTTCTCAACGGCTTTTTGTCCAACTGCTTTTGAGTCTCTGAGAACTTCGAGCTCCAAACTCTCCTCAGCGCCACCCACCTCCAGAGTAGGAGCGGCTGGGCTGACGTCACCTCCCCATGGGGGCCACCGATGCCGTCTGGCCGCCAGCAGGTGTGGTAGCAGCGTTTAAGTTTGCTGTCGTCCCTCTGCGGCTGCCAGGTGGAGTCTTGATGGAGAAACCATGACCGTGACCTTTGAATCACTGCCCTTTAATTATCTGCACAATTATTCCTGTCTGACACTGGAGGAGGCGGGGTTAAGGCTCTCGCTCACCTCAGAGGCTGAATGTGGGTGGGGCCAGTGCTGCTTCATCACCCCACACATTTATTCTGCTCGTCCTGACAATGCTTCCGCGTCCGGACCCCGGACCTGTCACGTAGGGTGTAGATGTCCACCAGAGGGCGCCACCGCTGGAGGGCGCCGTTTTCATCAATGAAGCTGTTCAAGTGATCTCCAACTAACAGGTGCTTGCTTCAGTCAGTGCAGGATGACGATGATGACGCTGCTGCGAGTGGCGCCACCTTTCCTTTAACGTGGTATTTTTCCACTCAATTAGTTCTCAACAAATACTTCATCTTCACATTCTGATTAAATTACATTTATTGGGCAGCTTTACTTATCGCCATGACATCATTCACCACATTCCAAATATTCACCAGCTCCACTGTGGTTTGGTTCCCCTCAGACTCAAGAGGTCAGATTCTGATCCGGTTTCATGTCACAGAGCCGAGCCACCATGTTGTTTCGTAGTTTTAATTAGTATCATACACAAGCATGTTTCTATTCAAACACGTTATACTGAATCAACTGAACGTACAAACAGGTTGAGTGACAGTTCGGCTCAACGCCGCCACCATCCTGCATGTTCCAACCTCAACAGAAGAGCCCCATCAGCACCAGAACCAGTCAGAACCGGATCAACTCACAATGATCGACAGCTGCTGTTGTCACTTTAAAGCCAAAATGTCGACGACCTGCTGGTTCCACGAGGCAACAGACGAGTCGTCTGGACCTGCACCCAACAGAGTCCCCGCTGGTTTCCTGCTTCCTCTCACGCAGTGCCACGGTATTACGAATACTAACGAGTACTTCAACTGGTTGATGCCGCCATGTTGCTCAGTGCTGTGCGCGACGGGAGAATTGGCGTCAGGTGACAGCCACTGTGACGCCGTCATGTTTTGGACCAAACACGGAGCAACGTGTACCGGGTCAGGATACCCGGGGTCACCTCCAGCACGCTGAAGCTTGCGGCCCAGACTATCACATGATCTACAGCGTGGCCGGTGTGTTGGTGCTCAGGGACTGGTCCCAGTTCAGCTCTGGTGCTTTTTGCTTTGAAACAACTTCAACCTTCAGGAGGGTTGCAGACTTCCTGCTGGAGAGGTTCGCAGTCGTCCGTGTGCATAAATGTACGACTCCCCCTTTGTATTAGTATTGGTTTCATATCGAAGTTTTAGACTAAAAATACTACAATACCCGCCCTCGAGGGAACTGCTGGCCATCCACCTGACTGGGTCACATGGTCTCTTCCTTTCTTGAATGTGGTCTTCCCACTCACCAGCTGCAGTTTCATGTTTCTCTCTACACTCACAGGTACCAAGTTGAGAATCCAGCTGCTAACCCTGCATCACAGGAACCGCGTGAGCTCAGAGAGCGCCAGCGACAGTGGGACACGTACGAGTCTAAACCGGAACTAAAGACAAACTCCCGGCACCTTTGTGCTGCTTTTGTTGGTCGCCACCCTACAAGAACGCCGTGGCGCTCAGGAACATGCGCTTGACAAGTGGCTCCATTCTTGGACGGAGCCCTGGATCACGCAGAGACGTCACCGCCAGGACAGAGATCCCATCCCTGTTCAGACTGCAGCCCTGACCTGATTTGGGGCATGTAGAGACTCCAGATCCAGATCCAGATCCAGATCCAGATCCAGGCAGAATCTGTCAACAGTCTGAAAAACCAAAAACAAACATGAAATCTGATCTTGCGAATCTGATACACGTCACCTTTCTGTGTGTTCAGATCAGAGCTCTGCAGCTGCATCCCAGTCTGGACCCTAAGAACCGAATGAAAAGATCTGGTGTGGGAACTCAAGTCAGTCTGCAGTCTGAGAGAGGAAACATCCCCATGAGTGGTGATGATGGTTCTCTCCAGGTTCTGTCTTGTTCTGGTGCTGATGCCACAGAAATCCCTGTCCACGGATCCTCTGATGATGTCACCAGGCAGGATCATCAGGAAACGTTCACACTGAACATGCAGGGTTACACGTCATCATGAGATGAGATGTCATTTAAAAGAAAACTTGATGCTGACCAGAACCCAGTGGACCCGTCAGTCAGACGTCTGTACATGGCAGCCATCACGTCTCAGAAGCTTCTAGAGACAGGCCAGCACGACCATGCACTTCTGTTTAGTGCACTGTTTGAAGTACATTTCCTGTGTATCCTGCAGGTTCATGGATTCAGGCCATTTGATGGTCAAGGTACCAAAATAACAGTTTACTCCATCAGGTCTCACAGATACACAATCGCTGCCCGCAACATGCAAACTAAAGAGAACCGATCAGAACCGAGGGCCCGGGGGGTCACAGAAGCAGAACGTCAGCAGCTGTCACGTCCCTCTGCAGCCTGGTAAACAGCTCAAGTTTACCAGGCCGGTCCGATCCCAGCTGCTGGGGTTTGAGCTGCAAAATGAACTTTTAACGAAGCGAACGCGAGGAGCCCAGCACGAACGCTGGCGTTCAGCACCGAGAAGATTTCAAGCGCACATTTGGCAACCGAGGTTTGGTGAAAGCAACTGAGTTCTAAGATGGTGCGACGCTCATGACTGTGAAACTTCTCTAAAAAGTACAGAACCTGTCGGCCATCTTTCACCTTCTCCACATCTGAGTACTCAAAGACGTGCACCGGTCCCGGCAGACGTCCTCTGGGTAAGAGACAACATCGTCTGGTAGACAGGAAGTAGATGTTTGATCCCTTTCAGACCTTGCTGCCTTAGCGAGGAAGCATTTTACCCATTTGGAATGCACACCATGTCTCCTCCCTCAAGTAGGAAGGGGGTGTGGCTAAATATGCATCAAACTACCTTCCTATTGTCTGGGTTTGGTTGAGGTGCAATAACTTAACTCTTCTGACACGAGAAGTGGAAATCTCAAGGACCCCAAAGCAAAAAGACACACAAACACAACCTAACATCCAACAAAAGGCCCAGATGTGACCGACGTCCCCGGACGCCTGGTCTGACAGCGACAACCACGAACCACCGTGCTGGCTGAGGGCTAAATTCAAGGTGGACCAGGACACTGACTCCTGGCTGGTTCTGAAAACACCAGTGAAGAAACAGTTTCTTGCTGGAACCCCACAACATGGCGTCTGCTTGAGTTGTGCTTGTATCCTGTTCATCCTGGCGCCTGCCCAGGCCTCTGGCGCGGTAGCACACGCAAGCACCTTCCATCGTCGGGCTAAAAAGAGTTCTGTGGCATGACTGCTGCCTCCGCTAGCACCGGCCGCTTGATTCTAGTCACTCAAGAGAGCCTGAGGACTTTTCCCCCATAGAGAACCCACCACTCCACATCGTGTCAATCTAACTCTCGGGGGGTCTGAGCTGCTCTCGTCGGATCCTGAAGTCAAAAATCTCAAGAACGCCATCTGAAATAACAGCGAGGACCAGCTGGTCTCACACCAGAAATGCCAACAAATAATCACAAAATGTGGCACCGCAGGACCGTCCGGTAGCGTCGCGCTGCTGCTCAGATTCAATAAATAATCACGTTTTGCTGATGCTGGCTCGAAGGCTCTCGGGCCGTTCCTGGTGCTGGTTCGGTTCTCTGTCTTTGGCCCAACAGTGGAAAGCAGGTGAGAGCGTTGTAGTAGAGTTAATCTCCCAATGATGGTTCCACCACTCTCAAATAAAAGGCTCTTAGCAAGAGAAAATACAGATAGGTCATGTGACTTCCTCCATCTGATTGGCTGCTGCCAGGACCAGGAAGCTGAGAGTTGCGCTTTGAGCCAACAGCTCATGACATGTGATCGACTACAGGATCGGGATCCCTGCTTTTCTGCTCTTAGAAATTCAGGGATGCGAATCAGTCATGACGAGCCGAGGTCGACAGACCGGATTCGTGATCCGATTTACGAGGTCGCGTAGATCCGCAGCAGCTCGTTTGTCTGGCGAGGGCTGAGATATCGACACGCTAACAGACGTTTCTCATCTTCTCCTCTGACCTCAGCGTGACCTCATGAGGCCGCGGCGCCTCAGCAGCCCCATGAGATTATTTTGACTGAGATTAATGAGAAGTTCATTCTATCAGCGCCAATGTTGATTTTTGCATCATTCTTCTGTCACTGAGAACGCCGACGTCTTCAATCTTCTACGATCCGATGTAAAAGGCCACGTCGTTGCTCCCTCGTGAGGAAGGTGGCGAGGGAAGGTCCACTCGGCGACTCCGCGGTACATCAAACATTTGTTGTGGGCGAATGTGTGAGCGAGAAGGCTCATGAACAGAGTTTTCAGTTGTTGTTCAGTTGACGACTCCATCGCTAACCTTGGTATGCGTCTTCATTCGTCATGACTACTACACAGGGCCTCCCTGGGGGGTGCAGGTGAGTCCACTGAGGCTGGGATGCTGAAGGGCAGCTGCACTTGATTTTTAATAAAAACAGAATTCTATCAGTCGCTTTTTATCTCTCCTTTTGTTGCACGATATGCAAGTAGTCTTTGATCACATGACTTTCCTGGTCCAATCAGCAGACATCTCAGAGCAGAAACACTGAACTCTGGCTCAGTATCCAGAGAGGACTTATGAAGTCAAAAACCACAATAAAAAAATTAGAACAATATAAAAAGAAATAAAAAGCATCTCACTGATATGAACAGAAAAGTAACATTTCTCCTTCTCTGGCTGAAGTACCACTTCCTTCAATCTGACAGACCAGCTTGTGTCACAATAAGAAGGTTATTAACATTATTCTCATTATTAATATCTTACAAAAACAAAATCAACAGTGCAATAAAAAGGTTTCCATCCCTCGCTCGGCAGGAGAGACAGAGAGGGCGGAGCTTGGTGGCAGAAGGAAAGGAAGGTAACATCCAAAAACAAGAGGAAACGGAGGAGGACAAGCAGATCACGGCAGATGAGGGAGGACCTGGTGAAGTTAGGAGGCATGAGTGGATGGGGGGGCATGATGAAGGCAGATTTGCAGTTACTGGCTGGGAGGCGACGGGGGTGGGCGATGACTGGAGGAGGCCTCCAGCTAACGGCTAATGATGCTACCGCCGCGTCTTCATGGCCGTCAGAAGGAAAAGTACCATCAGTTGGTGGTTTCTACAACAACGCTGATGGCTACGTGTAGAAGTGTGGAATGGCGGTGAGACGCAGCGCTGCTGGAGCTGCGAGATGCACTGATGCCACTCAGAGACCGACACAACAACTGCAACCAAATGAGTCCTTAGGGTTCACGATGTCAGTTCACTTTTAAATGCATCTCGTCTTATGAATGCTTCTCCTGACTCTTGAACTCTTTCAGAAAACTTCCTGCTGTTGCTGAAGATCTTGATTGTTTTAATCTGTAGGGTTCTTCTGTCAGAGCGCCGCCACATCCTCTCTCCACAGCGCTGGTCAGAGATCTTCTCAGTCTGGCATTTATTTCACCAAATGTGACGCACATGATGGAATTTGAAGGATCATTTTAGGAGAACAGAAACTGTGTCCCTGTTGCTGACCTTCTCCCAAACAAACCATCCATACGACAAACATGGCCGCTACCGTGGCACCGGTCAGAGGAGTTTTTCACCAGGGAGGGCCTCTGCTTTCTACAGCTCTGATGGATCAACGCAGATTTGAACAAACTCAACGCGGACCTTCAATCCAACGCAGCAGCAGCTATGGCACAGTGTCGTTTTGCTTGAAAAAAGCTCTCAAGAGGCCACTGCAAGGACTCATGGGTAGTGTAGTTTTCTATTACCTGATGAGGGAAAATAGATTTGATTTGAACTCTGAAAATGGCATCAGTGCATCGGGGGCAGGGGGTAGGGTGGAAATGAAAAGATTTTGGAAGTGTACATGGGGATGGGTGGGGTTTAGCGGAGGGGTTGTTGAGTGGGTGTGGCCTGTTTTGTCTTGTCTCAGGAACTCCTCTTAGTCCTGGAGTGTTGGATCAACCACTGGAGAGTGATGTCTGCAGAGAGAGAGAGACCAGTGTGACATCAGAACGTGGCGAGAGACACAGAGCGAGACAGAAAGAGAGAGAGACAGAAAGAGAGTGAGACACAGAGCGAGAAAGAGGGTGAGAAAGAGAGAGACAGAAAGCGAGCGAAACAGGGAGAGAGGGAGAGAGAGGTGGGGTGACTCCACTATCAGCTGACTCGGGGGTGGGGGTTGAGGTTCTGGCCACTTTCCCATTTTCACCAATGTAGTACCAGTTAAATACCACTTGTACCAATAGATTTTCTCCATGAAATCCCGGGTCAAAGGTCAAATTGTGCCATAACCTTGAACTGATTTTAAAGCCTGTTGAGGGAAACTGGGACAAAGTGAAGAAAGTTAAAAGTCTGCTTTTATTAAACATGGCGAGTACTATGGCGGCCCAGGTCTGACATGAGGAATCCAAAGGATTGTGATGCTATGGCGCCCCCTGCTGCTGAAACCTCAGTGTTTCACCAGCTGGTGGCTGCCACATGTGATGTCATCTAAAATAGTGACCTGTGGATCCACGGGGGATGTAACATAACCCGTTCTGATGGTCACACTCCAGATGAGAAGTAATACCCTCCCCACATCAGCTAAGGAGCCAGACTGTGTGTGTGTGTGTGTGTGTGTGTGTGTGTGTGTTACCGATGTTGTCTTTCTCCTTGCAGGAGATGGAGTAGCAGCAGATCTCTCTGTCCTGGATGGCCGACAGGTTCCTGGGTCACACAAGAGGAAGATCACACGGGAACAACAGCAGTTACACACTCATGTAACCGATGCAGGGAAACCCACTGATTTTGTGTGTGTGTGTGTGTGTGAGTGAGAGAGAGCTTCTGTGTTTGGTTGCTAAGCGTTAGCAGATCAAACAAGGGATTTTCCTTTTTCTTTCAGAGCAACTGGCATTTTCATCTCCATCACAGGCTGCGAGGTGTCAGGAGAACTTACATCCTCTCGATGAGCTCCTTCTCATCCAGGGCTCCTGGAAGGTCCCTCTTATTGCCCAGAACCAAAACCTGGAGACACAGAGAGGAAGAGGGTCAGGCTGGAGGCTGGAAGCATGAGTGGTGAGTGCTGGGGGACACCTTCACCACTCCTCTGTTCTTTGTTTTTAATAAACCTGAGGGAAGGGCACGATCACAAGTACCACAAAAAAAACACAAAGCATTGAGAAAATATGAACAAGTTGGCTGAGAGAAGTCAGAATGAAACACTGAAAGAGACCCTTCTGATATCCAGCCACTCATTTTCAGAGATTTCATTTTGGAGTAATTTGATGACATTTTATTTTCTGCTGCTGCTGTGGATGTTTGGTGGGATCTGAGCTTACAGGAATTCCCTGCAGCTGCGGTTTGTCCAGCAGGTTGTGGAGTTCGTTCTTGGAGGCTTCAATCTTCTCTGGATCTGCTGCGTCCACCATGTAGCTGTAAAGATCAAATCCAAACAAGGCGTCAGAAAGAACCCTAACACACAGCAATGCCAATATTTCATGAAGCTCACACATCGATGCATGTGGTTAGGGTTAAGTTCATATCACAGTATCAATGGAATCCCTTCACGCCAACGGTGAACATCACGGAATAACCTGAAGTTCAAAATCACAATAAAAGCAAAGATAAAATGAACTTTTGAGAGCATTTCTTATGCAGAAAGCAGGACTCAAAACTCAAAATTGAAACCTCCGTTTGGCGCCACTCGCCACATCTCACATTGTCTTCTCTTCATCATCGATCTTTTAAATCTGAGCCAAATCCAAATCACGGACATAGTGCCACTTCATCCGACCAGCTCCTCCTGCTGCGCCGTTTCTGTGCTTGCAGCCATTTTGAGGCAGGTGCGATGATGTCACCGTCAAGAACGGTCGGGCGCAAATCTCTACCGTCAAAAGGCCAAACTGATATTGTGTCTACCGTTTACCGCACAAACGGCGCAGCACATGAATCACTGGCTGTCTGTGTTGCAGTGGCAGACACACGGCTGTCTGCCCCCGCAGGCAGCAGCCTTCACACGCCCAACTGGGTCGACACCACTGACCCAGCGCTCTCTCCCCTCCAAACACCACAGTAGTGTGGCGGGAGTCGACCAAGCCGTCCTCAAATATTAGAGACAAGGATCAACTCCTCAAGGTGATGAGCAAAAGTGTGTGGCTTTTGTGACCTGACAGTGAGGCCATGGCGACCTTTTCACTTCAGGATGGCGGGACTTACACGATTGCGCTGACTCCTCGACAGTAACGCTCCCACATGCTCCTGAACCGAGGCTGACCACCGATATCCCACAACTACAGTCAGATGGAGACAGAAAACATTGACACAGTAGATATGGAAAGTTCCCAACTTGGCTGTCTGAGGAAATCTGGCGTGAAAAAACACTTTCTTCACTTGGAGTCTCATGTAAAAACAGACGTTCCTGACAACCACAGTGGAGAACCAGTGCTGGTGTGTGTTCTTCCTCTCTAGCATCCACCAACCTTGATGGTGACGTTTCCTTTGGTGATCTTCCTCATGTTGAATCCAACTGTAGGGATCATGTCTTCACTGAACTGGCCAGACTGACACACACACACACACACACACACACACACACACACACACACACACACACACACAGATGTTTCTCATTTTAATATTTCAGCGGCAATGATTCTCAATTCAAAACACTGACTTTCTAATCGTTTACAGGTCATGTGATGCATCCCGACAGCTCCTGGTCAAAAACAGCAATGCTCATTATCCTTTCTTTTTTTTTTCTTTTTTTTAAAAAAATCAGTTACTAAATAATTTGCCATCTTGGCATTCAGAAATATGAGGAACCTCTCCGCCTCTGACAGAACAACGCTGGTGGAACCGCAACACACAGCAGGTACGGAGGCCGTGAGTGGAGCCGGAGGAGTTGGCAAAGTCGGCCTCAGTCCTTCCAGGAAATTTCCAAACCACATGATGGTCTCCATACTGGCACGAAGTAACCCGCCTCTGCTTACCAGTGAGGCCATAAGAGGCCCCATGGCTGGAGGGCGGGGTTTCACCACATGGCCACCAGGTGTACATCAGTCACTACAGTTCAACCTCATGAAGCATTTTGTTGTTTTTTGATGTCACTGTGAGAGCAGGCCGCCACTGCCACAACATCATCCCTGCTGCACCTGTAAAACTGATGAGGAATATGGTCAGTTCCTCACCCGTCAGTTCCTCACCCGTCAGTTCCTCACCCGTCAGTTCCTCACCCGTCAGTTCCTCACCCGTCAGTTCCTCACCCATCAGTTCCTCACCCATCATTAACTCATTTCTTATTGATATCTTCTAACTGGATTACGACCTGATTTCAGTAAATGGTTCATCTTCATCTGCCACTTTCAGCTAAATACCTAGAAATTTAAGCTCACGTCATGTTGACAGTAATGCTAGCATGACAACATGATGGTGAATAAAGAATATCAGCTGTTTAGAAATTTAAACACCCCTTTTCAGACCTAAATCCAGAGTTGAGAGGACAGACAACCATGGAGATCATCTCCTAATGGAAGCACCAGGACTGGTGGTCTACTGATTGGATGATACACTCCAGGTGAAACTCATTCTTCAAATTCTATTTCACACATCTGCGCTTGTAAAACATCAATTTCAAGACCCCAAAACCATTGAGGATGGAAGGCAAACTATTAAATGATTAATCTGCAGCACAGGAAGCCTGGGAGGCTGGTGTCAGGAAGGAGCGGGGACGGAGTGACGCTCCCGGGCAGGGGAAGGTCACTCGATCCGGGTGATCGAACCACTGTTACCGCTCTCTCTCTCTCACACACACACACACACACACACACACACACACACACACACACACACACACACACACACACGGGGGGGGGGGGGTCGGTCCCTACACGCTGATCCAACGACGTACAATTATGAAAAATCAGGTGGGGCATCCGGTGGCACTGCCGGGGAACACGACTCCATCAGAGCCGCCAGCGTTACATGTGGAGCCGTTACAGTTACAGTTCCCGGTGGCGGTACAGCGTCTTCCCTCGTCCAGCAGACACCTGAACACTAGCTGACCTCACCAGCCCCGCGCCAGCGCTCGACCGCAGGATAACAATGGATGCAGCGAGAAGCTAATCAGAGTCTGACGTTAGCGCTGCTGCTAGCTGCATTAGCTCGAGCCTTACCGCTATCACATTGACGAAGGTCGTTTTCCCGGAGTACTGCAGCCCCACCAGGGTCAGCTCCATCTCCTCCTTCCAGAACAGCGCCTTGAACCAGTCCAGCAGTTTGTTGATGAGCGCTATCATCTTTGACAGGGATGCTAATGCTAAAGCGAGCTCCGGCTGCTGCTGCTACGGCTAGGTGGCTCTGTTAGCTAGCTAGCTGGCTAACGCACCGACAGTGTTTTCTACACCCCAACACTCGCTATGTCAACCAAGGACGGTAACGGGAAACCAAATGGCACCGACCGGCTTTGCAGACACCGAGGGGAGGATGTGTGAAGTCGGTGTTTCAGGCGTAACTGTCCGAGTTGTTTTCTCCGTTTTCTGTGGTGTTTACTAGCTACGCCTTTTCCACTCAGCGCCGTCAAGTCAGTTCCACAGTTTAATGACTTCCGGTAACGGCTTTCATAATAAAACTGGTGAAATAGAACATCGACCAACACCTAAACACAAATGTGGATATAAATACGTTATTAAATGATGGTTTTTCTCCTTACTCAGCATACAAGCGCTGCGTTTTCTAAATATAAAATGAACTCCTCGTTCCTGATGGTTTTTTTAAGACAGGTTGTGTCATCGATTTCCTGTTGGGGTGGGGTTGATACAGGAAATAGACGAGAGCACAGAAAAGAGCTGACAGCCTCTGAGGGGCTCCACACTGCCGCCCACCGTCGAAAAAATAAAATCTACTTAAAATTACAAGTTTCTGGATGTATTTATGATCAGTGGTCTGCAGATGTATCGTTTGTAAGAACCACTGTTCTGTTGTCACATAATCACCTTTACTGACAGTACCAGACCGGTCAGTAGTTAGGAGCTGAAACGTTTCCTAGTGAGTCACTGAGGTTGACACTGCTGTGAAATATGAGTGGGAGGTGTTAATTAACACAGGAAACTTGAATGTGTAGGATCGTGTCATTTATTATGCTTAAATACTGTGTGACATTTTCACGCATGAATGAAACCAACATAAGGCAGCATGCCGTTAGGGTGACCAGTAAACCTCTGGACAGCTCCAGTATGTCCACAAAGCTTTGCCATCACCAGAAGTGGTAAAAAGTGGTAACACACCATTAAAAGCACCCTCATGTTGGTGCTGGCACGTGGGACTGTCTTGACATGTGTACTTCTGTTGGTTGTTACTGAGCGTTTTGTCCGACCAGTCAATCAAGCCTGAAGGAGGCTCTGCAGGTGGGATTCACGGGCTCTGAGTCAAGATGGCTGCTGAGCGCGAGTTGGAACGTTTGAAAGCTGCTGAGGGTGACGGACACCTGGCTGGGCAGGTGACGCTGCCTCCCTGAGGTGGTGATGCTAGCTGAACAAGGCTGTTTAATGACTTTTAGACAAGAAAATAAGAGGCGGGTTCACAATTTCTCATTATAAAACATCTTCTAGTGCAATAGTGCAGAGGAAGAGCTTTCTGCACTCGATGAGGCGTCATCGACAACAACAAATTAGGTACTAATAAAACAAGCTTTATGTGATGAATAAATGAGAAATGAACAAGATTTCACAGAATACATGGGGGGGGGGGCATTCACTTCTATGCTGGTTCTCTATCAGTGAGAAGTTTCCCAAAAATTCATAGGAGCTTTGTGACGTCGGTCCTTCCCATGACACCAAATGGTCTCAGAGTGGCGGCGTGGTTTCGCCAACATTCTGAGTTGGAATGTTGTCGCTCGGATGAATTGGACATCCCATGAAGGCAGCAGCAGCAAAACTCAGCAGGATTTCAATGAGGACGATGGGTTATTATTCTACCAACAATTACGCATTCCTTAGTATTTCATATTTAATTGCCAGGACGTCGGTTCGAGGCTCCTGCTGCCACGCTGGAGCCTCTGTGGTGTCTCCAGCCGTCTCCGGCCGCTGGCAGGAACATTCTGGGATGTTTTATTGGGGTTATGTGAATTTGTTCTGAGCTGTTAGCAACCGATTGAGCTAGAAAACCCCAAACTGTCAATGTGGACTGGAGGTGAGCGGGAATCTGGTCGATGACAGAATATGAAAGACAAAGGACGGCAAAGACAGCACACAAAGCGACGTCCAGAGCGTCGTTCCAAACCTGTCGCTGCCTTTATGACTGCTCTCTGGGAAACTCCTCTGTTTCTGTTCAAGGTTTGATTTCACGACCTGTGTTTCCTCAGAGCACCACAGGCAACGATCATCTTGGGGATGTTTCACTTCTCCTCGTCAGATAATCTCGTCTCGTACGATCACGTAGTTGCTGTAACACTCGCGGTCTTGGCTCCTGTCCTCTTGCCAACACTGATGTTACTTCATTGCATCGTCTCCTAACTTTTCAAAATGATTCTCAAATTACTGTCGTTCTCAAAATCTCATTCATTTCTTCTATGTAGTAAAACTGCGACGTGGTTTTGCCACTTTGATCCACATGGATGAATTACAGTATTAACATCACTACTGGACCAAGACGGGACCAAACACTCAAGTGTCCGGTTCTGTGCAGGGGAACCTGGCCGTGTTCCCTCGTGTCATCCAACAGTCATGACACGAGGGACACTTTTAAACACAAAAACAGATACGGATCAACAGCACAAGGGTTGGGTTCCGAACTCTCTACCGGCACCAGTCTAATTGTGGTGGTACCACCAAGCCCAGATTAACTCAGGCGATCCACACAGACCGAACCGGTCCAGGAGGGGAGTCCTCTCAGGACATCCTTCCACTTCTGCCTTAATCAAACTTGCAAACTGGAAAAGGGGTGACAGTCCCACCTCAGATGGACCTGATGGTGTAGGAACACCTGTATGTCCTCTTGTGTCCTCTCAACCTCCTGGTTGTGTTTGCTCATCTCTCTGTTGGGTTCAGGTTCTTCTAGGTTCCTTTAGGGTTGCTCTGGTGTGTGTTTGAGTTCCTCCTGTTCAGTGTGTTTTTCCAGTTGAAGGTTCTGGAGTTGTATGCTGACCTGGTGGTCTTGGTTCTGCTGGTTCCGGGTCTGGTCCTGAAGAGGAGAGGTTGTGAATTATGTCTCTTGACATATTCCATTGTTTTTACTCATAAACCTTTCTAGGCTCTGTTGTGTTCTGAGCTGAACTTTCTGGTTTCTGGTGAGTTTTGGTCAGCCACAGGTAGATTTATCTGTCAGGTGTCATCAGGTATGACATCACAAACTCATCTCAGATAAGTGGGCTAGTGCAGCCTACTAAACCTGCGAGTGGAGCAGTTCTCTAACTGTGGTACAGTACACAAGCCCCCTCTAGTGGTATGTGGAGGAACCCTTGAAATATTTTAGAAAATGTAATGTGAAGAAAAATTAATAACAAAGAATGCTATCATCAGTGTGGCCCCCATCAAGAAGGTTGTGGGTGGAGCAGAGGTCCTCCCTGTGGCCCCCATCAAGAAGGTTGTGGGTGGAGCCCCGGCTGCAGCACGGGGTCTTTCTGGGTGAGTCTCCATGTTCTCCCTGTTCCTGCTGGGTTCTCTGTGGTACTCCAGCTTCCTCCACAGTCCAAAGACATCAAGAGGGACCAGGTTAATCCAGACTCTAAATTGACCGTAGGCGTGGCTGGGAGAGCCAATGGTTGTCTGTCTCTATGTGTTGGCCCTGCCATGGACTGGTGACCTGTCCAGGGGGAAGGCTGCTGGGATAGGCTCCACCCCCACCACCCTCAACAGGAGAAGAGGGAGAACATGGATGATATGTGGAGGGATGGACAATTAAAATATTAAATATTTTAGAATTAAATGAGTAGAATGAATTGTTTTTCATAAGAACTTTGGCCTTTCTTGTAATATTCCGTGTCAGAACGCTACATGGCCACATTGGTTCACATCATTCGTGCCTGAGCCAAGCAAGATCCCTGGTGGCGTTGAAGCACCTCAGCTGGAGCCGATGCTCCTGCTGCTTCTATTAGCTGCTAATGTTGGCTGCTAATGTTGGCTGCTAATGTTAGCTGCTAATGTTGGCTGCTAATGTTAGCTGCTAATGTTGGCTGCTAATGTTAGCTGCTAATGTTAGCTGCTAATGTTAGCTGCTAATGTTGGCTGCTAATGTTAGCTGCTAATGTTGGCTGCTAATGTTAGCTGCTAATGTTGGCTGCTAATGTGAGCTGCTAATGTTAGCTGCTAATGTTGGCTGCTAATGTTGGCTGCTAATGTTAGCTATTACTGTCAGTAGCAAACACCAAAGATGTAACAGATTCCTGGTGTAGCGCTACATCTTGTCATGCTGTGTTTGTTGATGATCAGCTAGCAGGTCAGGAACAGGAGTGAGTGGCTCAAACTGACTCTGCTGGGTGGAGTCGCTGTGCTGCTGGAATTTGAAATTTGGTCTTCGTGGAGGTACTTGGAGAGCCTCTTTTTCTGAGGTACTATTTTGTGTAAGGAGTTTGTGAATGACTGCAGTAGTGGTTTCAGGCTGCTACCACCTGACAGCAGAACAACTACTCAATCACCACTGCAGCTCTTCCACGCCTGCTTGCACCAACACGACGATCAGCTCTCTGCCCCAAATGTTCATCTCATCTTGTTGTTCTCCATAAAATACATCAACTTTCTGGTGGATTAACTTTTTGAATTACACCATCTTGCCCCTCCCACTCCTGAAAACTCTTGCTGTCACTTCTAAACACAAGCTTCTGTCAGAGCAAACTGAACGCTGAACCGGAACTGAACCTCCACCAAGGGTTGCCCTGCGCTGCAACATCACCAAAGACAAGATGTGGGAATAGACTTTGATTTTTGAAATTAGAATAAAAACTTGGAAATCCTGACCCACCTGTAACTGGAAGCTGTACTGGGCCAGAGTGGTGTAAAGGAACTGGTACTGCTCCGTCGTCTGGATCATACCACCTCTGCCGGGATTGGAGGGGAGCACACATTTAACATGCCAAGTGAGACAATAAGTCAAATGTGGCTCCACAATGAGGACCACCTACCGGTCCAGGCGAAGCTGGCAGACCGTCTCCAGGATGTCAACCTGAGCGGTTTCTCTGAGCTGCTGACAGCCGATACTGCCAGCTATGAAACAACCTGTCCTCCCAATACCTGCACTGGGAGGAGGGGAGGAGGGGAGGGGGGAGGGGAGAATTTAAAATGAATATCTCTCTCTCAGGTCCACTCATACTCTTGCTTGAGTCATTTTTCTTTCACATTCCTAAAACCTTTTGTTCTACTTCTCCAACATGCGCAGGAACCAACCTGCAGTGGACTATGATTGGCTCAGGATCCAGTAGGGAACTGTAGGTCTCCACCTCCTCCACCAGTCTGAGAAAAGGAGCAGTGCATTGTGGGATATGGTGATCGGGCCAAGAAGTGAACCAGTAGTGTCTGACAAGCCGACGCTCCGAACACAGCTGTGAATTCACACACACACACACACAAACACACAAACACACACACACACACACACACACACACACACACGCATGAGGAACATACAGGGTTTATGCCTCCAGGACCTCTGTAGGCTCCTCTAGACTCTTGTTAGCAACCCAGGTTTTTAAGACTCCGCCACTGCAACATCCACCAGTCTGGTGTTTACTGGTGGATCTGATGTAGAACTGAACCTCCAACATCCACCGGTCTGGTGTTTACTGGTGGATCTGATGTAGAACTGAACCTCCAACATCCACCGGTCTGGTGTTTACTGGTGGATCTGATGTAGAACTGAACCTCCACCATCCACCGGTCTGGTGTTTACTGGTGGATCTGATGTAGAACTGAACCTCCACCATCCACCGGTCTAGTGTTTACTGGTGGATCTGATGTAGAACTGAACCTCCAACATCCACCGGTCTGGTGTTTACTGGTGGATCTGATGTAGAACTGAACCTCCACCATCCACCGGTTTGGTGTTTACTGGTGGATCTGATGTAGAACTGAACCTCCACCATCCACCGGTCTGGTGTTTACTGGTGGATCTGATGTAGAACTGAACCTCCACCATCCACCGGTCTGGTGTTCACTGGTGGATCCGATGTAGAACTGAACCTCCAACATCCACCGGTCTGGTGTTTACTGGTGGATCCGATGTAGAACTGAACCTCCAACATCCACCGGTCTGGTGTTTACTGGTGGATCTGATGTAGAACTGAACCTCCACCATCCACCGGTCTGGTGTTTACTGGTGGATCTGATGTAGAACTGAACCTCCACCATCCACCGGTCTGGTGTTTACTGGTGGATCTGATGTAGAACTGAACCTCCACCATCCACCGGTCTGGTGTTTACTGGTGGATCTGATGTAGAACTGAACCTCCAACATCCACCGGTCTGGTGTTTACTGGTGGATCTGATGTAGAACTGAACCTCCACCATCCACCGGTCTGGTGTTTACTGGTGGATCTGATGTAGAACTGAACCTCCACCATCCACCGGTCTGGTGTTTACTGGTGGATCTGATGTAGAACTGAACCTCCACCATCCACCGGTCTGGTGTTTACTGGTGGATCTGATGTAGAACTGAACCTCCACCATCCACCGGTCTAGTGTTTACTGGTGGATCTGATGTAGAACTGAACCTCCAACATCCACCGGTCTGGTGTTTACTGGTGGATCTGATGTAGAACTGAACCTCCACCATCCACCGGTTTGGTGTTTACTGGTGGATCTGATGTAGAACTGAACCTCCACCATCCACCGGTCTGGTGTTTACTGGTGGATCTGATGTAGAACTGAACCTCCACCATCCACCGGTCTGGTGTTCACTGGTGGATCCGATGTAGAACTGAACCTCCAACATCCACCGGTCTGGTGTTTACTGGTGGATCCGATGTAGAACTGAACCTCCAACATCCACCGGTCTGGTGTTTACTGGTGGATCTGATGTAGAACTGAACCTCCACCATCCACCGGTCTGGTGTTTACTGGTGGATCTGATGTAGAACTGAACCTCCACCATCCACCGGTCTGGTGTTTACTGGTGGATCTGATGTAGAACTGAACCTCCACCATCCACCGGTCTGGTGTTTACTGGTGGATCTGATGTAGAACTGAACCTCCAACATCCACCGGTCTGGTGTTTACTGGTGGATCTGATGTAGAACTGAACCTCCACCATCCACCGGTCTGGTGTTTACTGGTGGATCTGATGTAGAACTGAACCTCCACCATCCACCGGTCTGGTGTTTACTGGTGGATCTGATGTAGAACTGAACCTCCACCATCCACCGGTCTGGTGTTTACTGGTGGATCTGATGTAGAACTGAACCTCCACCATCCACCGGTCTGGTGTTTACTGGTGGATCCGAGGTAGAACTGAACCTCCTGGTATCTCCAGCTGCTGGGAACCACACACCTGGTTTCAGGCATTCAGGTGAAAACTCCTTTATACATTAACAAACTAGTTGTACCTGAATCTCCATGTCGGTGACAGTGAAGCCATCCTTCTCTTGACGGTCTCTGATGCTGAGGAGGAACCTGCCGAACTGACTTGTCTCCTCCCCCTCCTCCTTCACCCCCCTCGTCCACCTCGGCTGTGGCCAGTACATCTCGCACTTCTGCAGCATTCACACAACAACTTGTTCAAATTCTGCGTTAATTCAGAATTTGACATCATGATTCTTGAGCCGAACCTCGTTGGTCTCCTTGAGTCTGGTGACCATGACGATGACGCTGCTCCTCTCCTGCCACACCATGTCCCAAAAGTCCCCCAGAGTGTGCAGCATCGGCCCCTGAGTCGCTATATAGGCTTTGGGGGCGCCTCGGTACCCCTGCAGGACAGAGGCAAGAGGCACGTCAGCTTCGTCCAGAGTGGACAACAATTCATGTTGTAAGATGGAAAAGTTTAAATAATTAACATAACAATAAAGGAAGGAGTGAAGCGTTGCTGTGTCACACGTTTACATCATCACCAATCAATAAGAGGGACATAGAAACAATTTACACACAGGAGGTTGTGTGTGGACCTAGCAGCAAGTGCTTGAGGTTGATCAACACACACACACACACACACACACACACACACTGCTGAGGAGTGCAATGGCTGTGACTTCCCCCTCACTTCCTGTGGTTTTCCTGGTTGTCAGACTCACACTGACAAACTGCAGGCTTGTATCTGTTTGTTTAGGTCTCTCTCTCTCTCTCTCTCTCTCTCACACACACACTCTCATGTCGTGTGTCATACGTGACAGTGAAGCCTCCAACCGTGCAGGTCATTGACCACGTCCATGCATCGTAGCATGGAAACTGATTTTGTTGGGTTCAGCTTGCTGTCCTCACTCAAAAGTGTCTCTCTTGTGTGATGTCATCAGGGTATTGTCTCATTTGTGGGGTTTCAATTCTCTCTTGGTGTCATGCAGCAGAACGACCAGCAGAAAGGTCATCATAGTCCAAGGAGACTCAGACTGACAGGACAGGACAGGAGTGGTGTGCAGTGCGTCTTGGTGTCTCCATCTGCTGAGAACAGAGGAGCCACGACCAGCTGACGGGAAGCTAGCAAGCTAGCAGGCCTGCCTTACCAGTGCTTCCTTGCTTGGTGTTTTATGGACATTTAAATCTGTCCACTGTCCCACTCAAATGGACCTTGCAGTGTGTGGGACAGGTGTCATGGCCTCCTTGGTCTATGAAATGTTGCTGCGGTGTTGGTGAACTACCTCTGGTTCTGTGTACATGTACGAGCGTCTGAGTCTAACCCGAACATAGTTGGCGTTGATGTAGCGGTCTGGCCCCACCTCCTCCTCGGGGCTCCTCAGTACCACTCGGCTCTCAGGATCTAAAAAAGAAAACCAGCTATGATGAAAACCAGGTGAGGGCCCTTGGACCGGAGGCTGGACGGACAGCACTGGGCACTGACTGGGAAGGATGGTTTTGTATCGGTCTTTGATTGTGTGTCCTGGAACCTCCAGCTCTGCAGCGCTCACGAAGTTCGGAGGGATCTTCTGTGGAGGAGACGGTGACAGGCTGCACATCAAATAAATGCAACGGAGTGTGTGTGTGTGTGTGTGTGTGTGTGTGCGTGAGTGTGCGTGCGTGCATGTGTGTGTGTGTGTGTGTGTGTTAGCTGTACCTGGTACTCTATGTTCAGTGTGTGTGTGTCCAAGGCCGCCTGCTGCAGCAGTGTGTGTGTGAGCGGTCGAGAGGAGGTGTGAAGCAGCTGGAGCCACACCTCCTTAGGGGTGGACACTGAGCAGACAGGCTCCGCCCCCAGGGTGCTCACATCCAATAGCAGTGAGAGATTAGAGCCCCGCCTATAGTAAATACAATAAAGGAAGAGTGGTGACTGGCGTGTTGTGTCCTGTTTAGGTATTAATGTGTGTGTAACGTGAACTGTGCAGAATGGTGTTGTGTGTTGGTAGCTTGGTGAGCGTGTGGAGGAACCAGCACACGCAAATTCACGCTGGTTGTCTTTATACCTTCAACACACGCCGAGTGTTTGTCCTCGTTGGTCCCAGCCACGTCCAGTCTGACTGGAACGGCACTGGTTCTGAATTATGTAACACACGTATGAGGCCGTTCCAGATACGGTCACACAACCCTCCACACACATCAGCGAGTCTCGTCGGCACAATGACGCTTCCAGCTTCTGTCACCAAATAATCAAAGGTGGACACCAGAGAACTGAAGTCACTGGGCCCCATTCGAGTCCGGCTGGACTTAACTAAACCCTCAATGTCGTCTTACAGAAGCAAAGTCTTCTCCTCCTGCCTCCTGCATCTCACTGGGCTAAAAATGTCCATTTGTGCATCAGAACAAAATTGTGCAAAGGAGCATTTCACAGATTCGGTCCAGTGTTGGAAAGTGATGACATATTTCCAAGCGCAAGGATTTAGGAGAGCGAGACAGCTCTGGAGAGCAGGATCAGACCAGGAAAGACAACATTTGTGTTCTAGAAAAATGTCTCAGGGAACAAATGAGGACAAAAGAGCGTCAGGATGTTTCGCTGTTGATTGTTGGAATGTGAGGAGTTGTTTTAGACATTGTGCAAAATGTAGCAACTGGTGGGTCTGGCGATCTCTCACCTCTCCTGCAGGCGAACAGAGGCTTTGCGGGGGGGTGTGGTCATGGGAGGGGGTGTGGCTGGTTCTTCTGCCGGTGGGGAGGCGTTGCTCAGTGCTGCCATTCTGCTGCTGTGTGCTTGTGAGTCAGCCGATCATCACAGCGCCTCACTGCAAGAGACGTGTTTGTTCCTGTGAAACTACATTGGGGTTCTAGAATTATTTGGTTTGATGTCACTTATCTTCCTGAAAATAGCAGGAAGCACAATCTGGAAGAACGCCGCCACTGACAAATAGAACTGAGACTATGATTGTGATTATAAATGTTACGTGTCAAGTAGACTCATGAGATCAGACGAGACCCCACGTTCCTCCTGACAGCTGCTGCAGCTCGTTGTCCTTCACCACTAAACTACTGGTCACGACTCAAATCTCCCGCCAGCCTCTGCTGGTCTGGCGTCAGTACGAGGCCTGACGGCGCCGCACAACATGAGTCAACGCTGAGCGTGATTCAGTGTGTTTCCACATCAGATATGAAACGTCTCGGTGTCTCCATCAGTGGAGAGTTTCCTCACAGCAGGAAGTCAACACACCCACGCACACACACACGCACACACACACGCACACACACAAACTGACACATCTGTAAGTTGACAGCATTTTATTGCTTCCACGCTCTGATAAAGGTTTATAACCAACAGCTTCATCAATTATTTACACGTTGGTCTCTGATGGAGACAGAAACTCGTCACTCTTCGATCGCTTGTGTGGCCCAACCGGCTCAAACTAGTTGCCACTCAATCAATCCAGATTAACAGTGAGCAGAGAAACTTGGACACACACTTAATAAAGGTAGTCAAAGTAGTATAAAGTACATGAAATACCATGAAAAATACAAATGCTCTTTTCAAGTATGAATATGGGCCTCAACTGAATGAAAAAATTGACCAAATGTAAACAAAATAACTTTTAGGAAGATGAAAATGTTGCATTTTCAACTCCTGCGCAAAAATGTGTGATGAAACGGCAAACAAGTCTAATGTAGCGAATCACGTGACTGAGCTGCTGTTTCTGGTCACCTACACGACCATGACATAGCAGGTACCAAGGTCTTCTCGCCGCTGCACGCCGACTGTTCTCGCCGAACCAGTTGGTGGTGACACACCTGATGCATTTCCTTTGTTCCCTTCGGAACAACAACAACACTGCGATCTGTCTGCTGTGTGAAACGTCCAATCAGCATTGTTCCTGGGTCAGCACCTGGCAGTGGTCACAGGTGTGGCGGGGATGCACCTGTGCTGGTGCCATGTGACGTCCCAGGTAACAGAATGTATCAGGTATGTGTTTGGGTCACAGGTTTGTGTTCTTTGGCCGGTTCACGATTGGATCAAACTGTAATGAGCAAAATTATGAAGCTGTACATCAGAATTATTGGTGAGCCAGCTGGACAGACACGGGCTCACGGACAGACCCACGTCCTGCTGCTGACTCCACCTCTGGACCAACCACACAGCACTGATGTTGTATGCTAACTAGCCGCTAGCCCTGAGAGTAGATTTATACCTAGTAACGACTCGTGGAGCTCAGACAGGTTGTGGAGCACCAACCCTGGACAGAAGTGACAGTGGTGGGGAGGAAGTGGAGGCGTTGATCCGCTTCACCCTCAACAACCATGGAATGAAGCAGATGCACCAGCACCTGAGATACGAAGGAAAACCCTGGTTCACAAAATATCAGGTAAAGAATCACTTTTAACTGACTCACACATACTCTGACCCGCCGGTCCGACCGCGGCCCACAAGTCTCAACTTCGTAACAACTTGAGGGCTCTCCAGGGGAATATACCTCCACCACAGCAACCGCAGCCACGGCAACCGCGGCCAAACCCAGAGGTTATGTTGAAAGGTTCTGACTCAAAACTTCCTTGGCCCATGCTACTCTCCACTACCTTGTGCGCCGCAAACCAAGCTCATGGTCTTAGCTCCTTGATCGCAGTTCAGAGGGGGTGAAATAATAAACACAGTTCTGAGCCGCTTGCATTCAGTTCCTCATCATCATCATCATCATCACCATCATCATCATCATCATCATCACCATCATCATCATCATCATCATCACCATCATCATCATCATCATCATCATCCTCATCACCATCATCATCATCATCATCATCATTATCAGCAGCAGCAGCAGCAGCAGCAGCAGCAGCGACCTGAGATCAATGCGTGAGGGCCTCTGCCCACCAGTGCAACCAAGAACTGCAGGGATCAGGGTTACCAGTAGGATCCTGGCTGAGGTTCTGGTTCTGCTCCTATAGACTTTGTCCAACGAAAGCAACAGAAGGGTGCTGCCTCCACATCCGAGTAGCCAACGGATCCAATACGGGAATGAAGAGGGAAGTTGAGCTTCTTCTGTCTTCCTTCCTCTAACGAAATCGATGACTTACTGACAAGAAGAAACTCGTGAACGAGAGAAAGAGGGAGTGTGAAAGTGATAGTGAAGGAGAGGAGAAGCAGCAGGAATAGACATGTCCTGTTCCACTGGCTGTTAATGCTCTGATTGGAGGTGTACAGGTGAGAGAGAGAGGGGGGGGGGTGAGGGGGGTGAGTCAGAGAGAATGAAACGATAATAATGAAAGAGAGGAGGAGAGATGCTGCGGGCGTCGATTATTAACACACCAACAACAGCAACTCATGAATCCTTCATGCCAGATCGACAAACCAGCAGCTACACACCACTGCCAGTGTTACTGCCGGAGAGTAGTACCTTCGATATTTCTACTTATTTCTACTACTTTCATTTGAAAGTAAAAAGTTACCTCGTAACATTACCATCTGTCACTGATTACGCTACTTTTGTATTACTTTCACCAAAATAACTTCAGAAGTACGAGGCAACGTCACGGCGGCGTGAATGAAGGCGTGACTCCTCCAAACACGAAGTAGGAGGATTACTTCTGTTCAGCTTGAAGTATTTTCAGATTTATGAAACAGGATGTGAACACAGCTGACTCCAGTGTGTCAGCAACCAGCAGCAGAACACCACATTTACTTATGTAGTATTTGTATGTATGGATTCATGTCATGGGAGCATGTAAAGGATCAATGAAGTATTTGGGTGTGTGAAAACACATTTATTACTAACCAAAGTCCATTACCCAGGACTCTTGCTACTGAGGCTGCTTCCTGTCTCAGCTCTGATTGGTCGGCAGAGTCACATGATACAGTCTGCTGGCTGGTAAATCAGCCTATCAGCGATGTATCGTAGCGGCGTTCATGCTTCCCGATATTTGCTGATATTCAGAACTTTTGACCTGCTGATAAAACGCAGAGACAAATGCAAATGAATAAACACGGCGTAACTGGAGTGACCAGCAGCAGACCTGACCGACATCAAACGGTGGGGCGGGTGTCAGACGTTCCGCGCATTTATTTGGACCTGTGATTTTAACAATCTCCCCAGGGAATGTCCCTTACAAGCATTGGAGATTCCGTTCTCAGATGTTCCCCAAGGTTAGCCAGAGAGGAAAGGTTCTGTAAAGGATTCTGAACGTTACGAAGGTTCTGCAAACATTTGGGGAAGTTGATGCAAGGACCTAAATCCTTGTTCCTCTGCTGCCTTTAAAGGTTCTGCAACGTTAGTGTAATGTAAAGACTGAGAGGGAAAGGCTGTGAGGCCCGGTCCCCTAAAAGTTCCCCTGAAGTCCTCAGAGCAACTTCCCTCAATAGAGCAGAACGAGGTGACATCTTTGCTACCACAGCCAACGTTCTCAAGACACACGCGGCTGAACATGTTTTTCCAGTGTTAGGATGTTGTGTTAGCAATTCTCTCACCAAACATCCTTAGAACCTTTCTGCAGAAGGTTTTCCTGCCGTTAAGAATATTCTGCAAACAGAATAAATCTTCCTGGAGAAGAGGGGAAGATCATTGAATGGCAATGTTCTCACAGTGTTTACATATGCAAATGTCACTTCATGACAAAGGTAGAACTTTCTCTGGTTCTTCATAGAAGACATGACAGAACATTTACATTAAATGTTCCTGTTGCTTGATTGATGATGAGTGGAACGTTTTCCTGGTAACTTTGTTCTGAGGTTGTAAATTGTTGCAAACCTGAAATGATTTGCAAGTAACCTTTGCAGGAACCCTTGTGAAGGTACCACATTAGAGGAACATTTGACAAAACATGCTAGTTCCTTTGTTATTGTGCAACATGTAGGAACGTTTTGGAACAAGCTGTCAGTCTTCTGTTGCCTCAATGTCCCTGGAACATCCTCAGTGTCTCCAGGCACTTAACCTCAGAGAACATGACTGAAAACGACCAATACTGGTAAAGCATTGCTGCTGATGCCTTTTTAAAGGTGTTAACAGAACCTAACATCAGCCAGGGTTGTGGGAACGTTCCATGTAGGCTAGAACTTCTTTTATCCAACTAGATCAAGAAACTTCCTTTCATCTCTTCATCACAGTGATGGCATTCTGGAACAAGCACATTTCATAAACTTTCTTCAAAACGACCTGACAGAGAGGCCGTCAGCTCTTACGCTCTGTTAGCATCAGCTGGATGTTCCACCCTCAGCTGGGTTCTGTCTTACCTCTCCTTCTGGTTCCTGACCTTCGTCCTCTTCTCTCCGTGCTCCTCTTCTCTCATCTGTTGCTTTCTGTCGTTTATCTTTACTTCTACCTTCTTCACCACTTCCTTTTCTGCATCCACCCACTCTCTCATTACCACACACACACGCACACACACACACACATGCGCGCACACACACGCACACACACGCACACACACTCATTTTTTAGCTCACACGTACACTTTCTATTCCCCTCATCCAAGGTTACAGGTCCCCTTTAGACTGCATGCCACAGGCTTTTGCATTGTGTATCACTCCATGAATTAGTGGTGTGTGTGTGTGTGTGTGTGTGTGTGTGTGTGTGTGTGTGTGTGTGTGTGTGTGTGTGTGTGTGTGTGTGTGTGTGAATAATCTGATTTTCCGTCCTTTCCTCTCACGCTGCCAGATGAACAACCCTACTGGGAGTCCATCAGGGAGGCTAGCCTACTCGCGGTGGTACCTCAGCCTGGATCTAGAACTCACCTCGCTGCTCCTCTCAGCACCGTCCTCGGGTGACAGGGGGAGGTACTCATGGTGCTGTGCTGGTCTTGTGGTTCTCCATTCTTCGTTCTGTGCATGGCTGTGTGACTGATGAGTGAGGAACCAGCAGCAGGATTCATTAGAGCAGCTGATATGTTCTCTCTCTCAGCCGCTGAAACGTTTGGGTTGACTCACATTACGCTAATGAAGTACATTTACTCTCTGTTACTTCATTTCTATGAACATTTCAGACGTGACAGGAGTGCTCTCAGCCAGTCACAGTATCGACTCTTACCTGGTTTAGATTTAAAGGCAAAAACACACCGTCATGCATGTGAGACAGGACCAGCCTGAGACAGCACACCAGTTTCGCCCGTGTCATGCGTCCTGTTCTCCTTTGGCCATGTAGCTCTTACTCCTGGTGGACAGAGGAGAGGTCACGTGCTCTGAACATGCTGTGTTCATGTCAGGAGAAGGATCCTGGCTCCTGCCAGCATGAACGCATCCCAGTGAAAGAAGAGTCTTGACACGCTCTGCTCTTTGCCTCTGGACACTTAAACATGACGCTTTAATAAATACTGCTGTCATCTTCTGAGCAACGGTGGAGTGTTCATGTGCATGTGAGCGGCGCCGTTGTGTACGTGAGAGTACATTTCCTTTGTGAGAGCTGGAAACATTAGCAGGAGCTGCTTTATCGTCCCTGCTTCATTCTGAGCCTCTCGAGGCTCCACAGCCATTTCACTTCTACTCCGATGATGAGCGACTCTTTATTGCGCTGCACCTCTCATCCCCCTTAGTTGACTCGTTCACCATGTCGTGTGATTAGCTGCTGTATGTGCTTCCAAGTCTGTCTGCTAGCCAAATTTCCCTCCTGATCAATAAAGGCAGACTTAGCAGGAGTGAAGCAGAGCAGACGCCGTCCTCAGTGGCCCCCCATCTCGCTGCTTCATTAGTTTCTATGGTAATCAGCAGCAGGATGGAAAACGACTCACCGTAGACTCACAACTGAAGCACTCCAGTTCATCTGCTAATGACACGGCGAGACTGTCATCAGTGTGATAACACGCCATGAAGACAGGATGGAAAAGAAGCATGAGACGGAGGAGACACAGCTGAGACAGTAAATGTGTTACGCAAACACGTGTGTTATTGGTCATGGGACAGATTCGCCTTCCTCGTCTTATTATTATTGTTATGATCGTTATGGTGGCCATCAAGCAATACTTGGTTTGATTCTGGAATAAAATGTCACTCATTGATTTTTGGGAATCCCCTTGTAGTTCTACCCAGTTTGTCCTGCAGGGGCGTATCCTACCACTTGGAACCCAAAACTCTGAGGAGCAAAGAGTTCCACTGTCTGTTCTGCTGAGTTTGTGGAACTCAGAATTTTCAGTTCAAAGTCAAAAGTTGAGATTCTGGAAACAAATAAAGAACTCCGCTGGTGCTTCCATCCTCAGCAGGGACAAGATGCAGTATTGTTGTTGACCAATGGGAGGCAGCAGCATTTGACTGCATTCGTCTCAAATTAATGGGTGGCAGCGCCCGGTGGAGCAGTGGTCCTCCCTGTGGCCCCCCAGCAAGAAGGTTGTGGGTGGAGCCCCGGCTGCAGCACGGGTCTTTCTGGGTGAGTCTCCATGTTCTCCCTGTTCCTGCTGGGTTCTCTCTGGTACTCCAGCTGGATGGATGGATGGTTGGATGGATGGAGGGATGGATGATGGATTGATGGATGGATGATGGATGGATGGATGATGGATGGAGGGATGGATGGATGATGGATGGATGGTTGGATGATGGATGATGGATGGATGGATGGATGGATGGATGGATGGATGATGGATGGATGGTTGGATGGATGGATGATGGATGGTTGGATGGATGGATGATGTATGGTTGGATGATGGATGGATGGATGATGGATGGATGGTTGGATGATGGATGGTTGGATGGATGGATGATGTATGGTTGGATGATGGATGGATGGATGGATGATGGATGGATGGATGGATGGATGGATGATGGATGGTTGGATGGATGGATGATGGATGGTTGGATGGATGGATGATGTATGGTTGGATGATGGATGGTTGGATGATGGATGGATGATGGATGGATGATGGATGGTTGGATGGATGGATGATGGATGGTTGGATGATGGATGGATGGATGGATGATGGATGGTTGGATGGATGGATGATGGATGGATGGATGATGGATGGTTGGATGATGGATGGATGGATGGATGGATGGATGATGGATGGTTGGATGATGGATGGATGGATGGTTGGATGGATGGATGGATGGATGGTTGGATGGATGGATGATGGATGGTTGGATGGATGGATGATGGATGGTTGGATGGATGGATGATGGATGGTTGGATGGATGGATGGTTGGATGATGGATGGTTGGATGATGGATGGATGGATGGATGGATGGTTGGATGATGGATGATGGATGGATGGATGATGGATGGTTGGATGATGGATGGATGGATGGTTGGATGGATGGATGATGGATGGATGGATGATGGATGGATGGATGGTTGGATGGTTGGATGGATGGGTGATGGATGGATGGATGGTTGGATGATGGATGGATGATGGATGGTTGGATGATGGATGGTTGGATGGATGGATGATGGATGGATGGATGGATGGATGATGGATGGTTGGATGATGGATGGTTGGATGGATGGATGGATGGATGATGGATGATGGATGGTTGGATGATGGATGGATGGATGGATGGATGGATGGTTGGATGGATGGATGATGGATTGATGGATGGTTGGATGGATGGATGATGGATGGATGGATGGATGATGGGTGGTTGGATGATGGATGGTTGGATGATGGATGGATGGATGGTTGGATGGATGGATGATGGATTGATGGATGGTTGGATGGATGGATGATGGATGGATGGATGGATGATGGGTGGTTGGATGATGGATGATGGTTGGTTGGATGGTTGGATGATGGATGATGGTTGGTTGGATGATGGATGGATGGATGGATGATGGGAGGTTGGATGGTTGGATGATGGATGATGGTTGGTTGGATGATGGATGGATGGATGGATGATGGGTGGTTGGATGATGGATGATGGTTGGTTGGATGGTTGGATGATGGATGATGGTTGGTTGGATGATGGATGGATGGATGGATGATGGGTGGTTGGATGATGGATGGATGGATGGATGATGGGAGGTTGGATGGGGTCCCCTTCAGCCAGATGACCACTAAGACTGGCGCATGATGTGGTTCTGAAGTGGATCCACCATCCTCTCCATGGTGCGCTCCAGCTGCAGGCAGGAATGGGCGAGTCTTGGAGTCACATGGCCCTGCCAGCCACCAGACCCCCACTGGGATCATCAGCTGCCAAAGGAGGAGATGGAGACCCCTGACACCAAGACCAGGAAGCTCCTCATCCTGCAGGGAGGGTTCCACTCCAAGTCCAGCACCCTGAGGCTGGACACTAGGAGGACCGAGGGAGGACCCACCAAATATTCAGTTCTTCATTAAGAAATTGTCACATATTGATGGCTAATCTTATTTTTTATCTCTGTAAAATAAAGTGATTTAATTGCAAGTAAACAAAAATTCACCTTGTTTTACAAAAACACATATTTGAACTGCCCCCTAATAGTTGGTGTTACACCCCACCTCCCCCACCAACCTGTCCCCCATAGCATCTCACTTGGATTCAGGTCTGGCCTTTGATCATCCTAGAACTCGCCTTTTCTTAGAGTTCAGCCGGTCCCTGGTGGATTTCCTGGTACATTTTGGGTCATTGTCATGTTACAGGGTCCAGTTCTCCTTCAAGTTTAATTTTTACAGATGATCTAACATGTTCCTCAAGCACCCTCTGATACACGGTAGAACTCCTGGTGGATCCTAACCCTAACCATAACACACACACACACACACACACACACACACACACACACACACACACACACATATGCTGTATTTAGACTTTTTAAAAATGAAGCTCAAAGTTTTAATTGATGAATAATTAATCATCTTCTTGCATGACAATCAAGAACTCGTTTAAACATACTTAAACTTTATTTGTTATATATATATATATATATATATATATATATATTTATAACACAGGGTTTCATATATATTTATGTATACATTAGAGTTATAAAGTGGAATACATTAATATTAAAACAAATAAAAAGCCATAAAATAACACAATATGTAGTTCAAAGCCCATAACACAAACTAAAATGCCATAAAATATGATTGAATTCACTGGAACACAACTTTCTAAGTGTTTGTAAATGTGATTTAAAGGGATGGAGAGTCCTGGTCAGTGTTGTCAATGCAGCATTCAGTCTGAAGCAAATGGATCCTTCTCCTAGTTGATAACATTGATTAACGTCATGGAGCAAATTCTCTCTCCACACAGGAAAAACCCTCTGAACAGTTTCAATAATTCAGTTTCCAAACCAACTCAGTGGCCTGCAGCCTCCGGGGGATTCTCAGTTCAACTTGACGCCAGTCAGGAGATTTTGATTGACAATCAGGAGAGAAAACCGACCCAAGTCAATTCAACAATCATGAAAATGGTTTGACATCTGAGAGAAGAAATAAATCTCACAAAATGATTTTAATCAAAGGTTTCTAACCTGATTAGTTTTTTAAAATCATAATAGAAAATAATATAAATAAATTACGAGATGTGCAATTATACTGATCCAGCATGTTAAATAGACAAAGTGGGATGGATTGGGATAGTTGGACTGTACAAACGCCGCCCAGCAAGCTGGAGCACGTGATCATGTAGCGGTCTCAGAACCTGTCGCCTTTCTCATTCGATAAAAGTTACAATCGTTTCCATATTACACGTCATGTAAGAAACTCAGTAACATGTACACGTCGTCTCAGTCATCCAGGCTCCGGATCAGGGCAAAACAGTCGTGGGTTCAAAGGTCAGCAGCTTGTCATTCTCTCTGAGTCGTCATGGTAACCACCTTTAAGACAAGCAGAAGGTTATGGGGGTCTTTCCTCCGTCCTAGCTGGAACCTCCACGTTTGACTCGAAGATGCACAAATATGACGTCAATTGGAACGTGAAATACATTCAGACGTAAACGAGTCTCACGGAGGAAAAGTTCCCGTTGAAACACTGGAGGACTGTGTCAAACACTCGTAAAGTACTTGGTCGTCCAGACAAACACGTGCAAATACTGGACTGGTCTTTATAAGGTGAACATTTTTTAACTGGAACTTCCAAACATGAATGAGCAAAAACACAAAAACCTGTTTGCAGGAGTGTTTTCAAAATGCTGAATGAAACACTGCAGCCATGCCAATGTATTTTGTGATCATGTGACATCCGTGATCATGTGATAAATGGTTTCCTCAGTCCTGCTGTTAGATGGCGCCCCCTGCCTGCCACCTGCCTGCCACACCCTCAGCTGGAGCTGAGACTTCGGTGCTGCACTTGTAGTCATGGGGGAGACGGACTGAGACGTGCTGATGTCTTACCTAGTTAAACCAGGTCAAGCTGATGGAGGCCAGGTCTTCATCGTCATCTTCAAAACTGACCGACCTACGTCTCCGAGATCCGCTGTTACAGCTCTAGAGAACGAAGGTGAAAAGAGGTGAAGAGCAGCGTCAGAGCCCCGCCCACAAATAAAGGTCAGCTGGGTTTATTACATCATGAATAAGTAGTAGTTTAAATGAGCTTGTGTGTCCCCAGAACCGCGTCTGACACGCTCACCCGCACATCCACCAACAAAAAGTCGTTTTAGGGTCGTTTGTTTCCTTTTACTCATTTTCTGGAGTGTCTTGTTGAAAAATATTTATTAATTAACCCAATGCTCATTTTCATATCAACTTTTCAATTGATTTTTTACAAAAAAGAATGTAAGAAAATGATTCAAAAAATCAATCCATCATCCATCCCTCCATTCATCATCCATCCATCCATCCACCCATCCATCCATCCATCCATCCATCCATCCATCATCCATCCATCCATTCATCCATCCATCCATCCATCCATCCATCCATTCATCATCCATCCATCCATCCACCCATCCATCCATCCATCCATCATCCATCCATCCATTCATCCATCCATCCATCCACCCATCCATCCATCCACCCATCCATCCATCATCCATCCATCCATTCATCATCCATCCATCATCCATCCATCCATCCATCATCCATCCATCCATCCATCCATCCATCCATCCATCCATCCATCATCCATCCATCATTCCATCCATCCATCGTTCCATCCATCCATCGTTCCATCCATCCATCCCTCCCTCCCTCCCTCCATGTTCTCCCTCTTCTCCTGTTGAGGGTGGTGGGGGTGGAGCCTATCCCAGCAGCCTTCCCCCTGGACAGGTCACCAGTCCATGGCAGGGCCAACACATAGAGACAGACAACCATTGGCTCTCCCAGCCACGCCTACGGTCAATTTAGAGTCTGGATTAACCTGGTCCCTCTTGATGTCTTTGGACTGTGGAGGAAGCTGGAGTACCAGAGAGAACCCAGCAGGAACAGGGAGAACATGGAGACTCACCCAGAAAGACCCCGTGCTGCAGCCGGGGCTCCACCCACAACCTTCTTGCTGGGGGGCCACAGGGAGGACCACTGCTCCACCCACAACCTTCTAGCTGGGGGGCCACAGGGAGGACCACTGCTCCACCGGGCCGCAGAGTCAAAAAATATATTTTAAAAAATTACAAAACACGTGTATCTCCAGCAATGTGAATGCTGTAAATGGCTGAAAGGAGCGGAAATGCAGAAATAAGCATAAATCAGTTCAGAGTCTGACAGATTTGAACGCTGGTCTCACGTTGTCTGATTTCTTGTGTTGAAGCTTTCACATGAGCCAAGGAAGTTTTATGAGTGGGAACACAAAACTGACTTAACCAACGTTAGTTAATGAGAACAACCCATCTGGCGCTGGAAAATGGGACTTTACTGAACAGGTGGGTTTCTGGGTTCTTCTGGGGGGTGTAGACCCAGGTCTCAGCCAGGTTTTGGGACTTCTTATACGGTAAACGAGAGCCTCTCGGCTCATCGAGCTCCCGGTCGGACTAACAGAATCTGTCAGCAGCTGCTCTGTCAGGGATTTTACTCAAGAGAGGAAGGTTTGAGATCCGCTAGTGATTATTATATAAGCGAGAGATTAAACCCCATCGGACCCCCCTCCTTTGACAACCTTGGAATGACCCATCGAGCCAGTGACTTCGGTAACACGTCACTGTATAAGGGTGATGTCGCTGAATATTTTACCACTGAATATTCCCCAAAATGTTGCAATACGGCATTTTTCCACCATTGTTGAGGTGATGTGCTGAGGTGATGTGTTCAGGTGACGTGTTGAGGTGATGTGATCAGGTGACATGTAGAGGTGACATGTTCAGGTGACGTGTTGAGGTGATGTGTTCAGGTGAAGTGTTCAGGTGATGTGTTCAAGTGACCTACCACAGTGCAGGTGTTGTTCTGTTTGACACACAGCTTGACTTTGCAGTGCAGGTAGACGTCCCCATCATTCCCAGAGAACTGGAACATGTTGAAGGAAAAGTAGTTGGATGTTCCCAGTCCGTTGTCCATCACCATCACCGTGTGGTCATCAGGGTTCGCACAGCTGCTCAGAAAAAGGAAAACGAACAGGACCAGATTTTCAGGACGTGACCCAACTGGTACCAGTTCTGTTTCAGCCAAATAGAAGCAGCACAGAGCAACTGCCACCTCTCTGTGCTCTCACCCGCCATTGATGAGGTCATATCTCAGAGAAGCCTCAGCCGTTGGTTCATTGGTCGCCCAACAAGAGTCTGTCACCATAGCAACCAAGCTGCCATCCAGCCCCTCCGTCTTCAGCTCCACCCAGGTCCTCTGGTCCAGCTGGACTTCGGTGGTTGGCAGCAGGACTTGTGTGCGGCTGGCATCACTGTACGCCCTCATGGTCAGATTGTACTCCCACACTCCAGATGTGATGTGTTCAATAACAGAACTGTAGAGATAACACACACACACACACACACACACACACACACACACACACACACACACACACACACAAGCCATGTTATGGTCAGAAACTCCTGCCAGGATAAAACTCATCCAGCCAGCACGCACACCTGTCTTTGATCCTAAAGGACATCTTCTCTGTATCCGACTGGTCCAGGATGCAGGCGAAGTCGATGTAGACTTGGTCTTTCCGAATGATGACATCAGAGGACATGTTCTGCAGCTTGATGGTGTTCTTGTAGATCGCGTGAGTGTTGTTGGTCTGCAGGGTCACAGGGATTCATATGTTCTTATCCAACCTCTACTGCAGAAACCCTCACCAGTTCTTGACCCAGTTCAGTTTAGAATTCTCTCTACTATAGGAACCAGGGATTTGGCTGGCTGACAACCCACCGTGATCACCGCCCCGCAGGTGTTGCTCCCGCCAAAGCTGAAGGTCACCATGTTAGTCTGCTTGTCTAGCAGACCTCGGCAGCTCTGGTCATTGAGATGCAGCTTTGAGATGTCGATGCCTTTTTCCTCCAGGAGACAACCAACCAGAGTAACCGAGACAGTATTCTGGTTGCAGACCGTCTCACCACCTAAACGTCACAATTTGAATTTTTACTTAAATTTCACATTTTCCAGACATTGTTCATCCTTGTTGTCATGTGGTTGTCACAGCTGTCATACCAAGAGTGTTTGATGATCTGTATGAGGAAGCAAAGTTGGCCCGACAGAAGCAGCCAGCTTCACCAGCAAGTGTTTGAGAGCAGAACTCGTTATCAGTGCAGACTCTTCCTTGACAGAAGGCCACAGGGGACACTGAGGGACAAAGAGACAAAGACATATCACCAAACAAGACAAGCCTGTATTCAGAACTGCATCTGAGTTCAAACAGAGAGTGAAGTGTGCTTCAGCTGTGGAGTTGGTGAGCTTGACAAATACCCAGGTGTTTCCGAGATTAGCAACAACACGAATACACCGTCAGCTCACTGAACACACACCGCCAATTTGCCCCGCAATGCAGTGCGTCTCTTCAGACTGCATAATGGTCGACTTGAAGGCGCATGCAATGAGAACGTTCCCAGTGTGGTCCGTTTATCCAAATAACACGTTTGGGAATTTGCGCTAATGAGTTCAGAGACAAACCAGGTTTAAACAAGTGACTCCCGACTATCTTAAAGATCTCAAGCAAGTCCAGTAGCCTTCGTTTAGCACCTAGCTAGACCTACCTGGAAGACTGAGAATCCTCATCAGCCATCCACCCAGCTAACCATGACACTAATGACCTGATTTCTTACTGATTCCAAGGCAAAATCCCATGTTAAGATGTAAGACTTATAGAGTGGTGCTTTTGTTTAGAAGGTATGTCTTCACCTTTGGTCGGTGGAAAATGTAGCTGGTCCCATCTTTGGGCTAATTGCAAGTTTAGCAGGAAGTATGTAGTACATGAAGAATGTAGTAGGGAGTGTTGATTGTTGGTTCTGAACACAACGTAAGAGTCTGCAGATATGCTAGCAAACCTGTTAGCCTGTGAAAGCTTTTTTGTGATTTTGTTTCATTTTCAAGTTTCTTACAGCAGCTCAAAGTTGACCTCCAGCTCAGTTCGGTGTTGGTGCGTATCTCGCAGACGGTGGCGTAGGCCTCCAGGAACTGACAGGTGAGGCCGTCCACCAAAGGATATCTGCACAAAGTCTCTTTGCAGGCGTTTATGTACGGCTCAGGGTCAATTTGGTAGTTGCAGGCAGCAAAGGGCCCGCCCCTCAAGAGGTTACAGCTGTTGCAAAGACAAAGAGACATAAAACAGGATAATAAGTTCAGGTGATTTAGTTTCCTTCCTCACACACAACACATGAACGACAGTAAACCTGTGACCTAGCGTGTAATTGACCAGAGATGATGTCATCATCACTTGAAGGAAGCTGCTCACCGTTCCGTTGCTATTTTGCAGGACACTGGGTTGTCGTCATATTGAACCATTTCACTCTGGGCAGCAATGTACTTGTTCTGATTCTGAGTGTCACAGCTAGGGGGCGACAAATCACACACGGTCAGACCTGGTCGCCTTCAACAAACAAGCCTCAACTGTTGCACACCAGGGTGCTTTATGGGACGCTGAGTTCTATGGGGACGTGCATGGAGATACGAAGTTTGTAGCTGAGATCTTACCCTCCTGCGCTGATTCTGGACTCAGTGATATAACTGGAGTTGCTGCAGAGACCCATCAGGATTATGTCCTCTTGTGGTCCTGGACAGGTTCAGGAGAGAAATTGGGCTGAAAAAGCAGCTGCCATTCAGACAATCACAACCTGGTGCATTTATGGCCTTGAGTCAGTGTTTCCTGCTGAAAGTGTTATGTAACTGCAGAGCAGCCAATTGCTGAGATGAACTGAAAGATGTATTAACTAAAGCAGAATATCATAGCTCCACCTCAGATGTCTGACCTGACACAGGTGGTGATGTGACAGGGTCACTTCTCCTTTTCTTTTTTTTAAATTTTTGGAATAACAAGTTTATTTTGGGGGCAGCACGGTGGTGCAGTGGTCCTCACTGTGGCCTCACAGCAAGAAGGTTCCGGGTTCGAGTCCCGGCTCGGGCTCGGGATCTTTCTGTGTGGAGTCTCCATGTTCTCCCTGTTCCTGCTGGGTTCTCTCTGGTACTCCAGCTTCCTCCACAGTCCAAAGACATCAAGAGGGACCAGGTTAATCCAGACTCTAAACTGACCGTAGGCGTGGCTGGGAGAGCCAATGGTTGTCTGTCTCTATGTGTTGGCCCTGCCATGGACTGGCGACCTGTCCAGGGTGAACACCGCCTCTCGCCTGTCGATGCTGGGATAGGCTCCACCCCCCCGCAACCCTTACTAGTGAGGAATAAGCGGAAGATGACGACAAAGTTTATTTTGGGGGCGGCCCGGTGGAGCAGTGGTCCTCAGTGTGGCCCCCAGCAAGAAGGTTGTGGGTGGAGCCCCGGCTGCAGCACGGGGTCTTTCTGGGTGAGTCTCCATGTTCTCCCTGTTCCTGCTGGGTTCTCTCTGGTACTCCAGCTTCCTCCACAGTCCAAAGACATCAAGAGGGACCAGGTTAATCCAGACTCTAAATTGACCGTAGGCGTGGCTGGGAGAGCCAATGGTTGTCTGTCTCTATGTGTTGGCCCTGCCATGGACTGGTGACCTGTCCAGGGGGAAGGCTGCTGGGATAGGCTCCACCCCCACCACCCTCAACAGGAGAAGAGGGGGAACATGGAGGGAGGGATGATGGATGGATGGATGGATGGATGGATGGATGGATGGATGGATGGATGGATGGATGGATGGATGGAGGGATGGATGGACGGATGGATGGGTGGATGGATGGACGGATGGTTGGATGATGGATGGATGGAAGGATGGATGGATGATGGATGGATGGAAGGATGGATGTATGATGGATGGATGGATGGATGGATGGATGGATGGATGGTTGGATGATGGATGGATGGAAGATGGATGGATGGATGGAGGGTTGGATGGATGGATGGATGGTTGGATGATGGATGGATGGAAGGATGGATGTATGATGGATGGATGGATGGATGGATGGATGGATGGATGGTTGGATGGATGGATGGTTGGATGATGGATGGATGGAAGGATGGATGTATGATGGATGGATGGATGGATGGATGGATGGATGGATGGATGGATGGTTGGATGATGGATGGATGGAAGATGGATGGATGGATGGATGGATGGAGGGTTGGATGATGGATGGATGAAGTTTGTTTTGGAGAATTTCTAATCCAATTGTCCATAGATGCTAAATTCAAACCTACAACCTTGCATGAGTTGAAAAATGTAGCTTTTTAATGTTGTGGAATTTTGTGAGAAAACGCCACCTAGTGGATGAGCTGAGAGTGTGCTCTACATGATTAGAGTTGCAATCGGAGCAGTTTAAGTCGGTTTTGTATTTTTCTATATACTTCATGGGAATAATAGAGTGGAAATGGGCGGAGCCTGCATGGGGAGTTTAGCTCACGTGAGGAAGTTTTTCAGCAGGAGTATTTGAGCGTATTTAGCTGAATGATGGCTCTGTTAAGAGGATCTGACACAGATTCCCACAGCTTCTTAAGATCCAACAGCTCAATGAACTTTTCTGTACCTTCCAACCCAATGAGCATGGTGGTGCCGTCAAAGAGGACAGAAGTGTTGTAGTTGCTGAGCATCACCGTGGCCATGACTCCACTTTGGTCTTTAGAGAGCTTGACGCCGTCAAAGTCCTGGACCGAACTGCTGAGGGTCAACGTTGTGTCGTTGAGCTGCGTCACAGCAGAGGGACATAGTGAGAAAACGCCACAATTGATTAGTTATCACAAGATAATCCAGCATCTGTCTCTGAGTGTGTTTCGCTCCGACGGTCGGAGTGATAAGCAGCTTGCAGCAGCGAGTCATTTTCTGAATCAGCCTGCACAGGGAAGAACCGAAGGCTTACAGCTGCAGTTGTGCTTCCGTTTATTTGACCAGCAAAATCTAAGCAAACTGTGGTAATCTGTCAAAAAAAGAAATGAGCATCAGGTGTTCCTACTACTTTGGAGTGAATATAATAGGCAACATGATGCTGCCAAAAGATGGCGGTATACGCAACGTGGCTCCAGCAGAAGAAGAGGAGCCGTCCATCAGGGAAGGCGTATCTTCAGTTGGACAACCTGAAGCAGTCCTTATGTACCAGCTGTGTGTTTCTGCTGTCAGGAGACGAAGGCGAAGCTGACCAAGTTTAAGTTTACGAACGTCCATAAAGGCGATCGCAGTGGAATCAGCAGAACCGTCACATGAGATGGAGAATCGCTGTGTCAGCACTGATTCCGAAAAGTTCTCATCTCCTCTTCGATACTTCCATAAATACAACAAAATACACCGATGGAACCCAACAATTGCTGTTGCATTAATGGAGCGGTTATTTTGCTGAACCTCCCAGTGGCCACTTGTAGTATTGCAATGAAATGAATGCCCATGGATCTCCGTAGGAGACGCCAGTGGAACTGTGGACAAGCTACTAACAAGTCAGTTAGGGTTTTAATCCACAATGGATTTGCATTCGTGACACTTTCCCTGAGTCCGTAGATGTGAGTGTGTGGAAAGTTTACCAGCTGAACAGAAACCACACTTGAGGGAAGCGGGATGTGGCTCACCTCCACGGTTCCGTACGGCCCCAGGAAAAATGTGGATGGGCCCAGCTGCACCGTCACACTGTCCAAGAAGTTCACATCTTCAAGACGGCGTTCCCGGAAATTCGCCTTCACTTTGAAGTCTGGTTCTGATGGAAGACTCACCAACTCGTACCCGCAGCTGTCAAGGGCAGAGTTCAACTCACTGCTGAAGTCGATGACAGCCGGGCCAGCTACAGTGCAGGTGAGGTACGGCACGCACCTAGATAAATAAAACCTGGTCAGATCAGTGGCGGAGAGCTGCAGCTCAGACCTGCAGCCAGCAGGGGGCCCCCTTTAGTTTTAGAGAACAAGACACCTAACTTAATGAAACCATCACAACACTTTTTCAGCTGAAAACAGTGTTTGTGTGTTGACGCAAAACTAATCAAATGTCAGTTCTGTGTTTTAGGCATGCAGAGTTTGCTGCCCTCTGCTGGCTGGAGCTCTGCTGAGGTGAATCCTGACTATAATATCTGAACATTTGGAGCTTTGGAATCAGAAGCCCAATTTTCTTCCTCCTGTACAAAAACAAAGCTATTTACATGTTGTTGCCGAGGCAACGCTCTGTGGGGCCACATCCAGTGACCTGCAGCTGCGAAGTCTCGTTACAGATCAGAAGGAGGCAGGCGTCTGGGTTGCTCACCATGTTTCCTGGTGCATAAACCACCCCTGAAAGACAAAGGGTTTGGGTTGAACAGTCAAAGTTGATCAGCTTTAAGGAAAAGAAAACATAATGTTGTGTTTAATGACCACAAATGGAGGAACTAAAGGATCCCCCAACCTAAATGTCTGCAGCCGCTCAGGTCAAAAATGTTGGTGATGGGCCCGCTAGAGTCAGATGACTTTGACTGGATGGTGGTTCCGTTGGCCAGAACTCTGATGTCCTAGAACACAAACACATTCAAAGTTATGACACGAGACGACAAATCTTCCAAACAAGTCCAAACTCGTTGTCTTCCCTCACTAAATGCGCTAAGACGTGTCGGTGAACCTGCAGGATCAAAACTCAGAGACGTGGTCACAGGCGTCGTCTGTCTGAACGTTTCCAGGCAGTAAACAAACGCTGTCACGCCAGCATGATTATTGCGAGGACAAATGTGTCAATAAACTGCTTCTTCACTATTATCTGGGTCCCAAGGCCGTGAAGGACCTGTCACAGACACCTGACAGTCACCATTATAGATGCGACATTAAGTGTGGTTCATCAGTGATGTCACTGACCCTCCTGATGACATCACAAACAGTTTTTAGTTCGTTAAGAGTTAAGACTCACCACAGAGCCACTAGGGTCGTTGACGGGTCCAGAGAAGTACAACGCTGATTGTCTACCAAAGCTGTGGAGTCTGTAAACCACCTGCCCACGAAGCAAAAGTGTTATGACATCATTTCCTGTGGGCGTCTAAACAACAAGAACAACGTTCACCACACTCACATCGTCATCTATCACCAGGGAAACGTAGCATTCTCCGGGCCTGGTGATTTCTGGCAGTTCTGCGGTGATCAGGTTATCGTAGCCTTGATCGAACCCAATCTCCATCTCGCCCATGTCCTCCTCGTACGGCGCCCCGATGATGCAGTTGTCGCTGAGGCCGGGGTTGTAGAAGCCAGTGAAGCACATCACGAATCTGCCACCTGTGAAGCTCACCTGCAGAGACCAGAGAGACGACGATGTCTGAGATGGGCCGCCATCATCACTGGACAACAGTTTCCCACTGCGTCTACTCACAAAGATGGTGTTGTACGTTTGTCCGTAGAAGGTGAAGGGGCAGGTGCTGATGTTCAGCTCCGTGGGCTCACTGAAGTCCCTCAGTCCAGAACCAGAACCCAGCTCGTCCAGCTCGTCAAGGGTGTAGATACTCAGAGCCGCAGCACCTGCAGACGTGACGACACGCAAAGCTTAAACTGCTTGGAACACGTAAAGATTGAAAGTCTCCGCCCCCTCAAGACAAGTGACGTCACAGCTACATTGTGCCAATCGTGGCCCAGTACCTCATCACGCGGAGGCGGCGTGCGATGGGTTAAAATTACATGGCTCAACAGAGTCACATGGTTGATGGTGATGAACCTGCTGGAGCAGAGGTGTTGGGTCTGACACACTTGCCGTCAGAGACGGGGGTCCGATTCCCGGCTACGACGCATTTACACGGCTAACACCTGGAAATGTGGAGAGTCCCAGACGCACTCACATGGCGCAACAGGACTCTCACTCTCCAAAGTGAAACTCATTTAAAGAAGCTGTTTTCAGTTAGTTTGTAAAAATAAAATGAACAGGAAGTTTGTTAAGACACAGAACCCAACAGGAAAACGTTTCTGATCTTTACTGACTGTCGAGGATTTGTGATGTCAGCTCAGGTCCGGTTCTATTCTACAGCAAAAACACTTCATTGAAGTGATTGCTCACAAACGGAGACAGACAATCAACAAAAGCAAACTGTCCCAGAACCTCTGAGGTTCCTTGCAACGGTGAACCAGCGCCGGCGGCGGGCTCATCCACGCTCACACCTGTCCACTTTTCTTCATGGAAGCACCAGGGTTTCCTAAATGGACGCTTTTTTTGGACAATTCTGCTGCTGTTAGCTGTCAGGCTCCATTAGCCTCAAGTTAAACATACGTGGCGTCTACGTTCTGGAGTCACCAGGAAAACATCTCAGTGATCTGAATACTCCTATTAGTGAGTACTTGGAAGGTGAAATACAGTTTGTGAGTGAAGTATCACTTCAGTCGTCCCACAGCTCAACGCATGTCTGACGGGCTTTGCTGTGGGTTCATCCGTCTCTGAGAACGATGAATTAAGAATTAATTGAACTTTTAAGAGGAAAAAGAAAAACAGACTCAAATGTTTTGAGCTGCTGAATGGAGCTGCTGGCAGCTGACGGCCAGTAACCACAGCGCCCAGACGAGCAGTCCAACCCACAGCTCAGGTAGCTCCTCTATATGTTCTTACCTGCCAGCAGGCTGAGTGACAGCAGGTAGATCAGGGGGCAGGGCATGATGATGGACAGCTGAAACAAACACAGTCAGTAAGGATGTGATGATGTCACAACACACCACAAAGACTTTCATCCTGTAATCACGTAGGATGGGATTCAAATGATGGCGCTGAACATCACGCTGAAGCAAAGCGTGTTTTTATTGCTGTGGCTCGTGTTTCCCTGTCAATCTAAAGTGCTGCATCTCCGTGGAAACACTATGGTAATGAGTAGAAGTACATGTCCGGTGCAGTAGATCCTGAAAACCTTTCCTGAACACAAATCAGTGTGAAACCGTGTTTCCAGCCTTGGAGGGAGCCGTTTTCTGTGTTTCAGCCCAAAGTGAAAACTGTTGATCCGAGTGATTCGGCGTCCTGCTTCCAGCTCCATGAAGGCTTTGTTCTTTGGATCGCCCGGAGCACCGAAGGTTAACGTTTGTGCAGCTTCTGACGCACGTCTTCATGGAATCACAATCATCAGCAGTGTTGCTGTTTTTGTTTTTTTAGGCACCTTTCAAATCTGCGTTTGGGTTCAAAGGTTAACCAATTAATTAACGCTTCATGATTTCAATATAATTGTTCAATAAAATATCAGAAAAAGATTTAAAATCCCAAGATGATGAATTCAAACATCTCCACAAAGTCAAAATCTGTTCTGGAAAACCGGGAAACACAAAACTTTGGAAATTTTACTGCAAACTGGTCGGGGGTTGAGGTATTTAAATATTTAACAAAGTATTCTTTTAAGTGGTGTGAAGTGTTTTTCAAGTTGACCTGACTTCCACCAGTTGACTCAGTGAACGGATGTTTTTCTGGCTGTTTTCTGGCTGTTTTCTGGTGGTTCTGTGCCGTCGACGGAGGTTGCTGACGCTGGAGGTGAGCGGCGTTTCTTACCTTCAGAGGTCTGGTGGAGGAGGATGACGGTGATGAAGAGGATGAGAAAGATCCAGCTGTTGCTCAGGTTGTGCGGGAGGTTTGACAACCTCTCACCTGCTCACCTTTTATCTTCATCCCTGCGCTCACACCCAGGTGGGGGCGGGGCCTCCTCAACTCAAGCACGTCAGCCTCCAGGTTGTGTGATTAATGGCCATGGTAACGTGCAGTCTCCTGATGTCTGTATGTACAAGGAAGACATGAAAGTGAAAAACAAAAACAAAAGGGATTTCTGAAGTTCTACTAAGTAAAGAACCCTGATCCGTGCTGGGCTGAGAAAGGGGCGGCAGACGCTGAAGGTTCCACCAACGACCTGCAGGGGGCTGGCACGTCCACTGGAGGACTTGTCCACTGGACTGGTTCAGATTAGATAAGGACCCTCTTCAGCCTTTCTCTGAATATTTTAATCATCCCCTGAACGTCTCTAAAATGTCCTCCGACAGACTTGTGTAAGTTAACGAACCCCGCGTTTATAATTATGAGAGAAAAAGAACATACTTCCACCCATGCGGCTGCCTGAAGCAGTGAGACACAGACAGACTGGTTCTGTTGGACAACGTCTGCTGTTGGAGCTGTGATACTGCAACAGGGACACTGAATCACCCAGCTGACGGAGCTCCAGGCACCACACGTCAATCTCTGGAAACTTCGCCTCAAACTAGGTGCTAATTAAACTTCTCTGCAAATCTGCAGGAATGCAACTGAGCCAGAAATATTCACAACTGCTTCCTCCTCTGTTCCCCCTCACAGCTTTGACTGAGGCCTGGGGGAGGGACCTTCATACAGGGGAAGTCCTGCTGATATGGAGGGAGACAAATAACAGGCCTACACTGGCAGGGATCTCCCATGATGCACTGGGCTTCTCCCTCCTTCCTGTCTCACAGCTGCAGGTCACTAACTGGACTTCTTCGTCTGAGTCCTGGTGCTTCTCAGCTCCCAGACCCCTGACTGATGCTGATGGAGGAGGTTGCAGAACTGCAGAGCCTCAGGCTGACACCTAGTAGTACTGGTACTAGTGGTACTACCACTAGTAGTACTGGTACTAGTCGTACTACCACCAGTAGTACTGGCACTAGTAGTACTACCACCAGTAGTACTGGTACTAGTAGTACTACCAGTACCAGTATGACTGGCACTAGTAGTATTACCACTAGTAGTACTGGTACTAGTAGTACTACCACCAGTAGTACTGGTACTAGTAGTATTACAACTAGTACTACTACCACTAGTAGTACTGGTACGAGTAGTACTACCACTAGTAGTACTGGTATGAGTAGTACTACCACCAGTACGACTGGTACTAGTAGTACTACCACTAGTAGTACTACCATCAGTAGTACTGGTGCTAGTCGTACTACCACCAGTAGTACTGGTACTCGTCGTACTACCACCAGTACGACTGGTACTAGTAGTACTACCACCAGTACGACTGGTATTAGTAGTATTACCACTAGTACTACTACCACTAGTAGTACTGGTACAAGTAGTACTACCACCAGTAGTACTGGTACTAGTAGTACTACCACCAGTAGTACTGGTACTAGTAGTACTGGTATGAGTACTACTAGTACTGGTACTAGTAGTACTACCACCAGTACTACTGGTACTAGTAGTACTACCACCATTATTCCCACTCCCTCTCTCTTCTGTCTGTCTCTTCTCCATCTTTGTCTCTGTCCTGTCCTCTGTCTCTCCCTCCCCTCAGCAGGTCAAAGCAGACATCCGTCCCCACTGATCCTGGATCTGCTCCACCTTCCTGCTGGTAAAGGAAGGATTTCATCTCTGCTGTCTCAGATGTGCTGGTTCTCCACTTGCTCTACTAGGAGGGAGGTTCTACACCTGCTCCACGAGGAGGGAGGTTCTAAACATTTTCCATTAGGAGGGAGGTTCTACTCCTGCTGTACTAGGAGGGAGGTTCTCCACCTGCTCTACTCGGAGGGAGGTTCTACACCTGCTCTACTAGGAGGGAGGTTCTACTCCTGCTGTACTAGGAGGGAGGTTCTACACCTGCTCCACGAGGAGGGAGGTTCTAAACATTTTCCATTAGGAGGGAGGTTCTACTCCTGCTGTACTAGGAGGGAGGTTCTCCACCTGCTCTACTCGGAGGGAGGTTCTACACCTGCTCTACTAGGAGGGAGGTTCTACTCCTGCTGTACTAGGAGGGAGGTTCTCCACCTGCTCTACTCGGAGGGAGGTTCTCCACCTGCTCTACTAGGAGGGAGGTTCTACTCCTGCTGTACTAGGAGGGAGGTTCTACTCCTGCTCCACTAGGAGGGAGGTTCTACTCCTGCTGTACTAGGAGGGAGGTTCTACTCCTGTTCTACTAGGAGGGAAGGTTCTAGACCTGCTCTACGAGGAGGGAGGTTCTACTCCTGCTCTACTAGGAGGGAGGTTCTACACCTGCTCTACTAGGAGGGAGGTTCTCCATCTGCTCTACTAGGAGGGAGGTTCTACTCCTGCTCTACTAGGAGGGAGATTCTACTGCTGCTCCACTAGGAGGGAGGTTCTACTCCTGCTCTACTAGGAGGGAGGTTCTCCACCTGCTCTACTAGGAGGGAGGTTCTCCACCTGCTCCACTAGGAGGGAGGTTCTCCACCTGCTCTACTAGGAGGGAGGTTCTACTCCTGCTCTGTTCGGAGGGAGGTTCTCCACCTGCTCCACTAGGAGGGAGGTTCTACTCCTGCTCTACTAGGAGGGAGGTTCTACTCCTGTTCTACTAGGAGGGAGGTTCTCCACCTGCTCTACTAGGAGGGAGGTTCTACACCTGCTCCACGAGGAGGGAGGTTCTAAACATTTTCCACTAGGAGGGAGGTTCTACTCCTGCTGTACTAGGAGGGAGGTTCTCCACCTGCTCTACTCGGAGGGAGGTTCTACACCTGCTCTACTAGGAGGGAGGTTCTACTCCTGTTCTATTAGGAGGGAGGTTCTCCCCCTGCTCTACTAGGAGGGAGGTTCTACTCCTGCTCTACTAGGAGGGAGGTTCTCCACCTGCTCCACTAGGAGGGAGGTTCTACTCCTGCTCTACTAGGAGGGAGGTTCTCCACCTGATCTACTAGGAGGGAGGTTCTACTCCTACTGTACTCGGAGGGAGGTTCTACACCTGCTCTACTAGGAGGGAGGTTCTACTCCTGCTCTACTAGGAGGGAGGTTCTCCACCTGCTCTACTAGGAGGGAGGTTCTCCACCTGCTCTACTAGGAGGGAGGTTCTACTCCTGCTTTGCTCGGAGGGAGGTTCTCCACCTGCTCCACTAGGAGGGAGGTTCTACTCTTGCTCTACTAGGAGGGAGGTTCTACTCCTGTTCTACCAGGAGGGAGGTTCTCCACCTGCTCTACGAGGAGGGAGGTTCTACTCCTGCTCTACTAGGAGGGAGGTTCTCCACCTGCTCTACTAGGAGGGAGGTTCTACTCCTGCTCTACTAGGAGGGAGGTTCTACTCCTGCTCTACTAGGAGGGAGGTTCTCCACCTGCTGTACTAGGGGGGAGGTTCTACTCCTGCTTTACTAGGAGGGAGGTTCTACTCCTGCTCTACTAGGAGGGAGGTTCTACTCCTACTGTACTCGGAGGGAGGTTCTACACCTGCTCTACTCGGAGGGAGGTTCTACTCCTGTTCTACTAGGAGGGAGGTTCTCCACCTGCTCTACTAGGAGGGAGGTTCTACACCTGCTCCACGAGGAGGGAGGTTCTAAACATTTTCCACTAGGAGGGAGGTTCTACTCCTGCTGTACTAGGAGGGAGGTTCTCCACCTGCTCTACTCGGAGGGAGGTTCTACACCTGCTCTACTAGGAGGGAGGTTCTACTCTTGTTCTATTAGGAGGGAGGTTCTCCCCCTGCTCTACTAGGAGGGAGGTTCTACTCCTGCTCTACTAGGAGGGAGGTTCTCCACCTGCTCCACTAGGAGGGAGGTTCTACTCCTGCTCTACTAGGAGGGAGGTTCTCCACCTGATCTACTAGGAGGGAGGTTCTACTCCTACTGTACTCGGAGGGAGGTTCTACACCTGCTCTACTAGGAGGGAGGTTCTACTCCTGCTCTACTAGGAGGGAGGTTCTCCACCTGCTCTACTAGGAGGGAGGTTCTCCACCTGCTCTACTAGGAGGGAGGTTCTACTCCTGCTTTGCTCGGAGGGAGGTTCTCCACCTGCTCCACTAGGAGGGAGGTTCTACTCTTGCTCTACTAGGAGGGAGGTTCTACTCCTGTTCTACCAGGAGGGAGGTTCTCCACCTGCTCTACGAGGAGGGAGGTTCTACTCCTGCTCTACTAGGAGGGAGGTTCTCCACCTGCTCTACTAGGAGGGAGGTTCTACTCCTGCTCTACTAGGAGGGAGGTTCTACTCCTGCTCTACTAGGAGGGAGGTTCTCCACCTGCTGTACTAGGGGGGAGGTTCTACTCCTGCTTTACTAGGAGGGAGGTTCTACTCCTGCTCTACTAGGAGGGAGGTTCTACTCCTACTGTACTCGGAGGGAGGTTCTACACCTGCTCTACTCGGAGGGAGGTTCTACTCCTGCTCTACTAGGAGGGAGGTTCTCCACCTGCTCTACTAGGAGGGAGGTTCTCCACCTGCTCTACTAGGAGGGAGGTTCTACTCCTGCTTTGCTCGGAGGGAGGTTCTCCACCTGCTCCACTAGGAGGGAGGTTCTACTCTTGCTCTACTAGGAGGGAGGTTCTACTCCTGTTCTACCAGGAGGGAGGTTCTCCACCTGCTCTACGAGGAGGGAGGTTCTACTCCTGCTCTACTAGGAGGGAGGTTCTCCACCTGCTCTACTAGGAGGGAGGTTCTACTCCTGCTCTACTAGGAGGGAGGTTCTACTCCTGCTCGACTAGGAGGGAGGTTCTCCACCTGCTGTACTAGGGGGGAGGTTCTACTCCTGCTTTACTACGAGGGAGGTTCTACTCCTGCTCTACTACGAGGGAGGTTCTCCACCTGCTCTACCAGCAGGGAGGTTCTACTCCTGCTCTACTAGGAGGGAGGTTCTACTCCGGCTCTACTAGGACAGAGGCAGCAGGGATGGATGAATGGATTCGTGGGCACACAGAAACCTGACTGGACTGGACCAGGTCAAGTGGGGCAGGTTCTGTGTCTGCTGCATGCTGCTTGTGGGCGACGGTGGACATGAGAGTGCTGACTGAGTGGCGAGACACTCCTCAGTCCTGAGACATTGAGTCAGAGAATGTCAAACATGTTAAGCGTCTCCTACCCACGTCCCCCTTTAGATCCTCTTGGAAACTTCAAGGCTCAGGCAGACAGGTTATTGTTCTTCTTTCATTTTGTATTCACACCCGTTAAACTAAGCAGAAAAGGAACTAAGAAAACAAATCTGCGAACAGTGACACTTGAGAGACATCGTGACTGTCATGGCAGTGAAGAATGCTGTCAAGCGCTGGTGGTGTTTGCTTTGGCTTGATGATGGACCGACGTCACCCGGTCCTCTAACGACATGAAGACGCTGCTCCACTACTGGATAGGAACATGTCAGTGAATGTGTCCCATTTCCTGATCGGGTCAATGCCTGGTCGAGCTGAGGAAGATGAAGATGAGGAAGGTGTGTGTTCACTGTGATCGCATCTGTTAAAAACAGACCTCAATGATACAATGACTATAATGTTGTTATGAAGCAGCCCAACCAACGCGTCAGTGAGCCAGCGAGCTGGTTGCTGATGTCACTGATGTAGTGCTGTAGAGGCCAGCTGACGTGCCTGACCCGACTCGACGTCCTAGCTGAGGATGTGGTGACAGGGGTCCAGGTTTGGTGGTCCAGCCTGGAGCCCCTGCTGACTGTGTGGTGAACAGAAGCTGAGAGTGATCTGGCCTGCTAGCATGTGCTGCTAGCAGGGGGTGTGGCCAGACTGTTCAATTGTCTTGTTTCAGTCGTTACATCGCCAGCTTTAATGTGTCTGTAGTGGTTCAACATGACAGGATGTCAGAGAGGTGAGCTCCTGCCAGTGGGGCAGCTAAGCTAACTCACAACTAGCTAACTAGCAAGCCTTGAGCTAATATATACTACCTGATTATCTCCTGGTACTAAGAATAATAAAGGACACGGCCACATTAGAGATCCACGCGTGACGACCGCGTGACAGTCACCATCGACCAGGGAGCTTAAACAGCTAGTTTAGCAGGAAAAGTGGTGTTACTTCATGAGAGGTCACAAAATATGTGACTTATTTTGGGTGTGTGTGTGTGTGTTTAAGAAATTCCTCATTATACTCTCATCTCCTTGTAAAAATAGTGTGTGGCATGTGGTGTGTGTTTAGTCATGGTTATGACATGACGGCAGCAGTCCAGCAGGATTCTCATCATTTCATTCACAACTGAACCAAATTGCAAAATGGCACACACATGCAGGTGTGGAGTTCAGCAATGCTGACAGACAGACAGACAGACAGACAGACAGACACACACACACACACACACACACACGCACACATACACACACGCACACACACACACACACAAACAAACACACACACACACACACACACACACACACACACACACACACACAAAAAACTCCTCTGGGAAGGATCCCATAAGGTAAAGGAGCATCCTCGGGAATCTTGGCTCGTTCACATTTGTGACATCAGGAAGCTCCCAGTCTCAGCTCTAACTCATCCTCAAGGTGTTCAGTGGGGTTGAGGTCAGGTCCACACCAGACCGGCTCATACATGAGAACCTTGCTTTGTGAACTGGTGCGTTGGAACAGGATTGGTCTGTCCCTCAGGGTCTGTTCCCACTAAGTCGGGAGCATGAAATTGCCAAAATGTCTTGGTTTGCTAAAGCATAGTAGTTCCTCTCATGGAGCTACGGGGCCGAGCCACCACCCTCGCCCCTCCAGCAAACTCTACACTTGGCACAATGCAGTGAGGCAAGTACTGTCCTGGCAGCTGCCAAACCAAGACTTGCCAAACAGAGGCGTGATTCATCCCTCCAGAGAACACCACTCCACTGCTCTCCAGTCCAGTGGCGGCGTGCTTCACACCACTGCATCCGACGCTTTGTATGCAGTTAGGGATGTCAGCTCGGATGCAGCTGCTCAGCAAAGGAAGCTCATTCACTCAAGCCCTCTGCGGCCTGTTCTAGAGCGAATCTGAATCTGCAGTCTGTAGCCACTGACTCTGCAGAAGGTTGGCGACTTCTGCGCTCTGTGACCCACTGCGTCACAGCTGAGGTGCTGTTGTTCCTGATAACTTTCACTGTGTTGAAATACTAGTGACATTTGACCGTGGAATATTTAGTAGCCTTGAAATTTCAGGAATGGATTTAATGAGCAGGTGGCCTCTGATTATGATACCACGCTTGAGTTCTCTGAGCTCCTGACAGCGACCCGTTCTTTCACAGTCTTCATTCTCAGGTGCTTGATTCCACACACCTGTGGCCATGGAAGTGACTGGAACGCCTGAATTCAATGAGGGGGTCACAGGACCTTACACCATCATAATACCATCTTCAGCGGATATCAACCTCAGACCTGGAGTGGATTCAGGTCACTGACTGATGTCCTACAATGAGAACCGGTTTGTGACTCATCTCCTGCTGAGACGCGTGTGTTACATTCAGATTCAATATGGTCACAACTCTGCACTGTAACAGCCGAACATCAGGGCAAGGCAGGGCACCTCATTTAACCACGACAATCTTTGTGTGTGTGTGTGTGTGTGTGTGTGTGTGTGTGTGTGTTGGAAGACCTTCAGGCCTGTGAGATGAGTGGGTGGCAGGTCTCGCACCAGCGTGCTCAGCTATGTTTTCAGTTGGAGAGTCTATAAATAAATCCCAGTACAAACCTGTTCCAGTGCAGGTAAATACCAAGAATGCGTAGCTGGAAAAAGTTTGCACATTCCTGTGAGGAATAAAACCTGACCAGAAAGCTTGAGAATGTGAGCAGGTTTTTACTGGCCACACTTAAACACTAATGGACAACTGCAGGTTCACACAGGTGAACAGGTCAGATGGATGTGTTCAGAACACTCAGATTACACTCAGGTTACACTCAGGTTACACTCAGGTTACACTCAGGTTACACTCAGGATGCACTCACGTTACACTCAGGTTACACTCAGAACTCAGGTTACACTCAGGTTGCACTCAGGTTACACTCATGTTGCACTCATGTTACTGTTCCTGTCCTGTCCTGTTCTGTTCTGTTCTGTCCTGTCCTGTCCTGTTCTGTTCTGTCCTGTCCCATTCTGTCTTGTCCTGTTCTGTTCTGTCTTGTCCTGTTCTTTTCTGTCCCGTTCTGTCTTGTCCTATCCTGTCCCGTTCTGTCCTGTTCTGTTCTATTCTGTCCTGTCCTGTCCTGTTCTGTCCTGTCCTGTTCTATTCTGTCCTGTTCTATTCTGTCCTGTTCTGTCCTGTGCTGTTCTGTCCTGTCCTGTCCCGTTCCATCCCGTCCCACTCTGTCCTGTCCCGTTCTGTTTTGTCCTGTCCTGTTCTGTCCTATCCTGTTCTGTCCCATTCTGTTCTGTCCTGCTCTGTCCTGTCCCGTTCTGTCCTATCCTGTTCTGTTCTGTCCCGTTCTGTCCTGTCCCGTTCTGTTCTGTCCCATTCTGTCCTGTCCCGTTCTGTCCTGTCCCGTTCTGTCCTATCCTGTTCTGTCCCGTTCTGTCCTGTACTGTTCTGTCCCGTCCCGTTCTGTCCCGTTCTGTTCTGTTCTGTCCCATCCCGTTCCATCCTGTCCTGTTCTGTCCTGTCCCGTTCTGTCTTGTCCTGTCCCGGTCTGTCCTGTTACATTCAGGTTGCACTCAGGTTACAGTCAGGTTACACTCAGGTTACATTCAGGTTACACTCAGGTTGCACTCAGGTTACACTCAGGTTACACTCAGGATGCACTCAGGTTACACTCAGGTTGCACTCAGGTTACACTCAGGTTACACTCAGGTTACACTCAGGATGCACTCACGTTACACTCAGGTTACAGTCAGGTTACACTCAGGTTGCACTCAGGTTGCACTCAGGTTACACTCAGGTTACACTCATGTTGCACTCATGTTACTGTTCCTGTCCTGTCCTGTTCTGTTCTGTTCTGTCCTGTCCTGTCCTGTTCTGTTCTGTCCTGTCCCATTCTGTCTTGTCCTGTTCTGTTCTGTCTTGTCCTGTTTTTTTCTGTCCCGTTCTGTCTTGTCCTATCCTGTCCCGTTCTGTCCTGTTCTGTTCTATTCTGTCCTGTCCTGTCCTGTTCTGTCCTGTCCTGTTCTATTCTGTCCTGTTCTATTCTGTCCTGTGCTGTTCTGTCCTGTCCTGTCCCGTTCCATCCCGTCCCACTCTGTCCTGTCCCGTTCTGTTTTGTCCTGTCCTGTTCTGTCCTATCCTGTTCTGTCCCATTCTGTTCTGTCCTGCTCTGTCCTGTCCCGTTCTGTCCTATCCTGTTCTGTTCTGTCCCGGTCTGTCCTGTCCCGTTCTGTTCTGTCCCATTCTGTCCTGTCCCGTTCTGTCCTATCCTGTTCTGTCCCGTTCTGTCCTGTACTGTTCTGTCCCATCCCGTTCTGTTCTGTTCTGTCCCATCCCGTTCCATCCTGTCCTGTTCTGTCCTGTCCCGTTCTGTCTTGTCCTGTCCCGGTCTGTCCTGTTACATTCAGGTTACACTCAGGTTGCACTCAGGTTACACTCAGGTTACACTCAGGATGCACACACGTTACACTCATGTTGCACTCATGTTACACTCAGGTTACACTCAGGTTACACTCATGTTACTTTTCCTGTCCTGTCCTGTTCTGTTCTGTTCTGTTCTGTCCTGTCTTGTCCTGTTCTGTTCTGTCCCGTTCTATCTTGTCTTGTCCTGTCCTGTTCTGTCCTATCCTGTTCGGTCCCGTCCCACTCTGTCCTGTCCCGTTCTATTCTGTCCTGTCCAGTTCTGTCCTGTCCCATTCTGTCCTGTTGTCCTATCCTGTTCTGTCCTGTCCCTTTCTGTCCTGTTCTGTCCCATTCTGTTCTGTCCTGCTCTGTCCTGTCCTGTTCTGTCCTATCCTGTTCTGTTCTGTCCCGTTCTGTCCTGTCCTTTTCTGTCCGGTCCCATTCTGTCCTGTCCCGTTCTGTTTTGTTCTGTTCTGTTCTGTCCCGTCCCGCTCTGTCCTGTCCCATTCTGTTCAGTTATTAGTGTTACACAAAGAGTAATTACTCAGAAATGTACTTCAAAGAGTGACTTTCATTTTCAGAACCTTAAATATTTGATATTTTACTTCAGTAAAATAATTAAATTACTCCCTAAATTGATAGCAGCACCTTGTTAAAGAGGGTGCATGGCGATGCGAAGACTCCTCCCACTCTGTGTACGGTCACCATCACCCTCCTCAACATTCCATCAGTTCAGTGTCTTGAATCACTGATGGAACAGAAAAAATGTCTGTGTCTGCCCTGTGAGGCTCCGCCCCCTGTCCTCATGATGTAATCCTGTTAACATCTAAAATAAGCACGAGGCTCCATGACGTCATCAGCCGTTCTCCTTGACAGAAAAGTCAACATGACACTCTTTATACAGCCTGTTTCCTCTTTGCTAGGCTCATTCTCTATCTGTGGGACCGCTCATCAGCCCGTGGCGTCCGGCCCGGGGCATCCGGCCTGCGGCGTCACGTCTGTCCCAGCACCTAAAGTACATTTCTGTCTGGCAGACATAGGAGGGATTTCTTCCTCAGTTCGACACTGGTTTGTTGTAGCGAGCGACTCTCTGTGAGACAGAAACTGAATCGTTTGAGTCAAACATTCAGAGGAATGCGAGTCCACATTCCAGCCCCCCCCCCCCATTTGTATTTCCAGGTTGTAGATTAAGATGTTCATCTTTTATTCAGTCAAATTGAAAACAAAGAATCACCTGGATGTTTGTGTAGTAAAACAATAAATTGATGAAAATGACTACTTAATTTGTTTCTGACAAATTAAACAAGTGTGGCAGAAGAAACGGGACGGGGACGGCTTTCACAACTTTTGTGCAAATTACTTCTTACTTTTCACCAATTAACTAAGAATTAAACAAGTCCTGTACTCGTGGAGCTTCGCTGTACAACGCAGGCGTGAGGTCCCGTCCACCGCAGGTCCAGGGTGACGCTGCTGCAGTTCCCCAATGGCGGCACTAGAAGCTGCCCTCTTCAAACCTGGTAGCAGATGTAAGCCCAAACAGGTTCGACCTGAGACTCACCGGCCCCCTGTTGTTTGTATGGAAGCTCCGCCCACATTATGTAACGTTGTTGAGAGCTTCTGGTCATTCTGGCATCAGGGCGGATGTGGCAGCGGCGGAGCGTCAAACTGCCTCAGAGGAATCTGTTTTCTTTTGTCTGGTTAAGCTGTTGTTTTAGAGCTGCTGTACAAATAACATTTATCATCATAAAAGCATCTCTGATTGACAGCTGGGTGTGTCAAAGTCTGTAGCTATAGAACACTTACTCAGTCGGCTCCCATCCCACCGCTCAGCCACCGAGCACTGTGACCTGGTCGTGTAAAGCCAAGCTGGCGACGGCTAAAACCCCATCAACTGAGCTCCAACACGTCTCCACGGCTCACAAGAACAACGCCAGTATGTTTCATCAAACCTGATTTGACCCTGAAACGCTCGCATCAGGTCTCATGAGAGGGTCCTTGTCCGGCCCTGCCAGTCGGCACGCCTCAAGGCCCTGTTCTTGGGCCCTGTCTGGTTCCATCAGTGCTATGTCTTCAGGTTCTGGTATCTATGTGGAGCACTGAATACAAATACATCCATTCATGATTACACCTTCTTGACCTGGAACATTCTGTTCATCCGTCCACCGTCGGCTGTTGAAGCCACACCGTCAGCAGGTGATTCTGATAAATCATCTCTGCTGCAGCAGCTGGAGCTGTTGGACCAGCTTATGTTGCCACTCTGCTGCTAACGAGAATTAGCACCCGGAGGCTGTACCTCTCTGCCAGTTGCATTCATGTAATATCCAGGATGTAATATTTATAACAACTTTATAGAGCCTTTGAGATGACGGACAGAAGCAACGTCAGGCTTCCAGCATCATCAGAGGGTTCATTAGTGAAGATGATCCTGATGAACTGAACCTGGAAGATCATCAACTTTTGTTCACCAGAGCTGATTTACTGGTTCAATCACCACAATCACATGGAGCGATCCTATTGGCTGCTGGGGGAGGAACCAGGAGATGACCACTTCCTGCTGGTGGGGGAACCAGGAGAGTCCACTTCCTGCTGGTGGAGGAACCAGGAGACGACCACTTCCTGTTGGTGGGGGAACCAGGAGATGACCACTTCCTATTGGTGCAGGAGCCAGGAGATGACCACTTCCTGCTGGTGGAGGAACCAGGAGACGACCACTTCCTGTTGGTGGGGGAACCAGGAGATGACCACTTCCTGCTGGTGGAGGAACCAGGAGATGACCACTTCCTGCTGGTGGAGGAACCAGGAGATGACCACTTCCTGCTGGTGGGGGAACCAGGAGATGACCACTTCCTGTTGGTGGAGGAACCAGGAGATGACCACTTCCTGTTGGTGGGGGAACCAGGAGATGACCACTTCCTGCTGGTGGAGGAACCAGGAGATGACCACTTCCTGCTGGTGGAGGAACCAGGAGATGACCACTTCCTGCTGGTGGAGGAACCAGGAGATGACCACTTCCTGTTGGTGGGGGAACCAGGAGATGACCACTTCCTGCTGGTGGGGGAACCAGGAGATGACCACTTCCTGTTGGTGGGGGAACCAGGAGATGACCACTTCCTGCTGGTATGGGAACCAGGAGATGACCACTTCCTCAACTCTGACGAGCAAACTTCCTCTTGGACCGTGACAACGTTCTTGATGGCTGTGGCTCTGTTGATTTCACTGACATGGAAAGTATTTCAACAGAAGCTGAATGTTCCTTATGAATATAAAACAGATGCACTAACCAGTGTGGGAACTCCACTGTACAGCCACAGTGACCTTTGACCTGAAAAAAATCAATCTAATCAGTTCATCTTTCAGTCCAAGTAACATCTTTTTGAACGCCGAGGCGTGAGGTGATATCACATGACCTGCAATAGGAGCTCAATCAAACTTAGGTGAAATATGACTCGAACACTCGTGGTCACTGGGGAAGTCATTACATCACATCCTGCTGTGTTTAAACCCTGAAAACCACCGCCAACACTGCAAATAAATAGAAAATTTTAATGAATACTTCTATGACGTAAATATTTCCAGAGTACAATAGTGAACACAAGGACAGTTGGATACAGTTGATATTCAAGTATCGGCTCGTTCACGAGACACCGTGGGTTCTCCAGGGCTCCTTGGCAGAGAAGGAAGAATCTTCAAAGAATAACAGTCCTGAAGAAGTCTGGAAGAATCCCATCATGCAGTGCGGTATATTGCAGAGAACTTTGCTGTCATTCCACAACACGCAAGTTCCTTTACAAAAGCAGAGAGAACAGCGTCCGATTGACCGCAAACCTTCTTCCTCTCTGGTGTTGGAGGACAGAATTGTGAGACGTCAGTCACTGCGGATCAGCGGCGCCGCTTCTGGATTCATTTGGTAAAAATAGAACAACATTCATGATCCGTTTCCCTCACGAGCGATGATGGACTGCTGCACGAACCTCATCGCTCATCAGAGATTAGACTTCACGTTTGATCTGGAGCAGAATCACGTCAACACACGGTAAACCTCTGCGGGGCCGCGCCCATCAACACGCCGCCCCATTACATCACCTTTTACATCACATTTGATTCATAAAACACCACTCTGTTAAACATTGGTAATTATCAAGACATGCCAATTAATATTAACCTTCTAATAAACAGCAATTCTCTTCTGCTGATCAATTTTCTTCTCACGTGCACTTCCTGTTTCTCACAGACATGGCGTTTCACATCAGTCCGCTCGTGATGACGACTCGCCATCCTTCATGAGCGTTACTACTTCTTCTTCACTGCAGATTTTTCCTCACAAATAATAAAGAAATTCACACCAGCCAGGATGGCGGCAATAGAAAAATACTCATCATATATTAACACTTCTGACCCTGAAAAAATAAAACACAAGACAATCTACCTGATACTAGCTGGCAGAAAAGGCCCCGCCCCCAGCATGAGTTGCATCCCAAACATCAAAATAAGCCACGCCCCCAGAATGCACCCTTTGTTCGTCAGAGATGTTTTCAGCACCTGCTAAGACCGCCAGTGTAGACGTCCGTCATCGCCTCCCTGGTTCCCCCCCCACCAGGCTGCTGGGGGGTCTTCAGCCGCTTCCCCTCATAAAACAGGGGCGCAAGCGATGACGCATGTATGAACGCATGTCAATGGCGTTGGCGCTCCTCTACACCACGGTCACGTCATCTGACTAAGAGAGGGAGCAGAGGTTACTGTACCAGAGCGCCTTGTATGGCTGCCGTCACCGTTTGTAGGAAAAAGTAGAAAAGATCATCATTTTTTGGGGTTCTGCTGTATGGAACAAATACATTTTGGTGAGAACCGAACAGTTGCGGAGTGATAACATCATCCTGGATGATGGGACACAGAACCAGAACAGAACCATGACTCCGCTGTCGGTGACCCTACATTTGCAGCACAAGTACTGCAGAGAACGTCACGTTTGACGAGTCGCAGGTTGTTAAACTGAAAGATTTAATGGGAATTGGTATTCCACGTAGTACACGCAGTACTCTTAAAAGTACCATGTTGTACCCAACCCTGATGATGCGTCTGACCTAAATTCATGATTTAATTAATTTCAAATCTAACCCTAAGAAAAGCGACTGGACTGAAGCGCCATTCTGTCCCCTGAGGACAGACCGTGATGATGTCACTACAGCTTTCATGACATCACGTTGTTCTCTCCTCCTCTAAAATCTAAACTGTGATTGCAACAAAAAGAAAACTAGGAAATAAACTGACAGAGACCCCTGATGAGCAGCGCGAGCCCAGAGGACGCGCACGGTCAGTCACAGCTGTGTGATGACATCACAGCACGGTCAGTCACAGCTGTGTGATGACATCACAGCACGGTCAGTCACAGCTGTGTGATGACATCACAGCCTTCAGAATGATCCTGTTCAGCTCCAGTGCTCCTGCATCCTGACACGTTTCATTCAGATCTGTGACTGGAAGAACATCAAACTGGTCACCTGACCCATACTGCAAGGCCGCTCTACTACCGTACAGTACTGCAGAGTCTCGGGACATATCTACAGTATTCATGTGTATATTTACAGTAATGTAATACTCATCAGTATTGCTGTATATACTCACTCACATGCAAAACAGCAGAAACCAGTTTGTCTCTGGTTCCGAAAAGAACATGGCTCCCTTTGGAATAAATAACACTTTGTTGTAGTGAAACAAAACACAGTACTAGAACTGCAACTCAGTACTGTGATTGTACCTCAGAGCCACGACCGGCGTCCTGACATCACAGCTTCCAACGCCGCTTCAACAACATTCAGAGACAAGTCGTCTGTCCTCAGCTCAGAGAAGTCAGCATCACAACATCTGTATCCTAAAGTCATTGTCCTCTCCACGTCTGTCTCCAGATGTCTGTCTCCAGGTGTCCGTCTCTGTCTCCAGATGTCTGTCTCCGGGTGACCATCTCTGTCTCCAGGTCTCTGTCTCCAGGAGTCCGTCTCTGTCTCCAGGTGTCAGTCTCTGTCTCCAGATGTCTGTGTCCAGGTGTCAGTCTCTGTCTCCAGATGTCTGTCTCCAGGTGTCAGTCTCTGTCTCCAGGTGTCCGTCTCTGTCTCCAGATGTCTGTCTCCGGGTGTCCGTCTCCAGGTGTCAGTGTCTGTCTCCAGGTGTCCGTCTCTGTCTCCAGATGTCTGTCTCCGGGTGTCCATCTCTGTCTCCAGGTCTCTGTCTCCAGGAGTCCGTCTCTGTCTTCAGATGTCTGTCTCTGTCTCCAGGTGTCAGTCTCTGTCTCCAGATGTCTGTGTCCAGGTGTCAGTCTCTGTCTCCAGATGTCTGTCTCCAGGTGTCAGTCTCTGTCTCCAGGTGTCCGTCTGTGTCTCCAGGTGTCAGTGTCTGTCTCCAGGTGTCCGTCTCTGTCTCCAGATGTCTGTCTCCGGGTGTCCATCTCTGTCTCCAGGTCTCTGTCTCCAGGAGTCCGTCTCTGTCTCCAGATGTCTGTCTCTGTCTCCAGGTGTCAGTCTCTGTCTCCAGATGTCTGTGTCCAGGTGTCAGTCTCTGTCTCCAGATGTCTGTGTCCAGGTGTCAGTCTCTGTCTCCAGATGTCTGTGTCCAGGTGTCAGTCTCTATCTCCAGATGTCTGTCTCCAGGAGTCCGTCTCTGTCTCCAGGTGTCCGTCTCTGTCTCCAGGTGTCAGTCTCTGTCTCCAGATGTCTGTCTCCAGGTGTCCGTCTCTGTCTCCAGGTGTCCGTCTCTGTCTCCAGATGTCTGTCTCCAGGAGTCCGTCTCTGTCTCCAGGAGTCCGTCTCTGTCTCCAGATGTCTGTCTCCAGGAGTCCGTCTCTGTCTCCAGGTGTCCGTCTCTGTCTCCAGGTGTCCGTCTCTGTCTCCAGGTGTCCGTCTCACTAGCACTTCCCATCTGGTCCATGCTGATGTTTCTTTCTGCTTTGACACATTCATGTGTTCACATCCTCTACGCTGGTCAAACACTGTTGAATATCAGAAACGCTGCTTCGTCTCAACTCGTTTGTAAAAATCATTCTGGCTGCAGACGATTGTCCGCCAAGGTTAGTTTGAGTGTTCAGAGGCAGGTTGCAGTTTGTTTGTTTATTAGGCTAGCAACACTGCTAGCCAGGCAGGAACACACTGTTGCCATGGTGACACACAGTATTGCTGTATTTGATGCAGGTGCAGTGAGAAAAGAGGCGTGGCCTTTGGGAGATCTACTTGAGTCGTGTGGCTCAAGAATGGGGTCCAAAATGAGCTGAAATCATACAGTGAATGACAGTCGTAGCACATGGTGTCTGTCCAGGAGTCCAGGGTTTCTGTGATGTCATCATGATGTCAGAGACTGTGAAGGCAGACAGCACTGACATTAGATGGTGTTTGTGAGCAGGAAGCACCGCAGAGGCTTCAGGTCGCCACCCAGCTGATGACGACAGCTCCACTGGATGAGTTTGAAACTTTGATGTCCACGTGTTTGATCTGGAAGACAGTTGTCACATTCACTTGTTCCCTCACTGATGCTCTGAGCAGCCGTCCAAACACACACACCCCGTTGCCATTAGCAACAGCAATGTGCTCTCTGACTGGTCGGATGGATTCATTATTGCATCCAGACACTCGACATCTCAGTGAGATTTTCTCCCTTCAGGTTTTCTTCAGCAGCAGTTAGGAAACAAACATTCATCACTGTATCAGTCCATCGTCACCGGACCACCCATCCATGATGATGTCAGAAAAGGAGACTCCGCCTCCTGGTTGGACTGTTCACTGGTTAAAAAACCAAAACACAAAACAGATTTATGTTGAAATTTATAACCATCACAGCACTCTGCCCAAAGGATGACACAGTGAACCAAAGAACAAGAAGAGCAAGCAACAACATGATGTCAGAGGCTCCTCTTTAGGCTCCTCCCTCCTCACGCTCTCCGCTGTCAGACGGTGAATTATGTTGAGCACAACACCCTCCACAAAATGACTCGTGTCACCTTTGAAGTTGCTCTGATAACATCTGGAATATTACAGGAGCCACGTGACGAAAATACACATTCACGTTAACTAACGAGAAGTCGCCCGCTCTGATAACTAAGCAGGCTCAGTCTGACTCCTCCCAGCAGCGAAGGAACGTTGTCACTTAAGGAGAATTACTGTTTGCCAACAGACTCACCTGAGTCAGGAGCATGACCGATGACCCAACAGACTCACCTGGGTCAGGAGCATGACCCAACAGACTCACCTGGGTCAGGAGCATGACCCAACAGACTCACCTGGGTCAGGAGCATGACCTATGACCCAACAGACTCACCTGGGTCAGGAGGAACAGGCGGTCGGATGGTTTCTTTCTCCAGTTCGATTCCTGGCAGGCTGAAGATGGACGTCGCTGAACGAGCATCAGAGCCTTAGTTAGTTTGTGATGTCATCAGGATCAAATAAGTTCAACGACCATCTGAACTTACTGTCGGGGAGGGTCAGCACTCTGTTACCAAGGTTACTGAAGTAAGGGTGAGTCATGGACCTGTCAGCTGAGATCCTCTTTTTCCCTTCAAACTGAAGAAAGACCAGTGTAAATAAGAGGAGGAGCTATGACCCCCTGACCTGCAGCAACCACCAAGCTAGAAAACTGAGGACATGCTAATGTCACGCTAAAGTAACACAAATGCAACACCAACAACATGCCATGTCACGTTAAGGTCACACGGCCATTTTAGTTTGGTTTATAACCTGAACACAAACACAGACATATTTACTGACCTGCAGGAACCTTGATAACAACTCCACCCCCTCACTGCTGAGCCTGAACACACACACACACGCACACACACGCAGGCACACAATAATCAAGTCACATTAAGTTGTGGTGTGCGGTGCAGTTGTGTAGCTGGGTGTGCGGTGCAGTTGTGTACCTGGGTGTGTGGTTACTCAGTCTCTCAGCTCTGTATTGTGGGTAATTGTAAGCCACAAACTCCTCGTTAGAACTGATTCCAGGCCAGCTGAGCTCTGTGGGAGTGCCTGCACACAGAACACATAATAATACAAATGTACCAACAGTGTGTGACACAGGGATTCTGGTACATACACTGGTTCCCACCCAGCAGTTTGAAGATGAAGTGAAGCTCCTCCTCCACTGTAGAACCGGGAAATAGAGGCCGACCAGTCGCCATCTCATAGAAGATACATCCGACGCCCCTACCCACAGACACATGGACACCCGGACACACGGAGACGTTAGGACTTCACATGGACCTCATGATGTGTGACAGAAACAGAAGAATGCCAGTTGTCTGGTGAACACTGGATTGTTTCCTACAGAGGACAAACATTCCTGTCAAGACAACAAATGTCCCCATGCGTGTTACTGACCACATGTCGATGTGCGTGGAGTAGTCGGTGCTGCCCAGCAGGATGTCCGGTGGGCGGTACCACAGCGTCACCACTTCGTTGGAGTACGTCTTCGTGGGGATGGATTTGGCTCGGGCCAAACCTGAACAAGCAAGCACGTTACGTCATGATATTACATCACTGACCACGGCAACTAAAAGCCATGCATTAGCCACGCCCACAGGAGCTAGAAGTGCACCTGTTCTCTTCAGGGAAGCAGCAACTCACCAAAATCAGCCAGTTTGAGCTCTCCACGCTCGTTGATCAGAAGGTTCTGGGGCTTCAGGTCTCGGTGGAGAACCTTCCGGCGGTGGCAGTAGGACAACCCTCGCAGCAACTGGAACAGGAAGAGCTGCCGAGACAAAACCAGCTCGCTCAGACCAGTGACTGAGACCAGAGCGCAACAAGTCCTCCTGCCTAATGGATGGTCGCGTCTCGAGGACGTTCTGTCCCGAGGTGGACCCGCCGTCATCTGTCTCACTGTAACTGGGACTGTTGACTCACTTTCACGTTGTGGACGTGGATGGTGTTCCCACAGTCGTCCAGGTACTGCTTCAGATCTTTGTCCTGAAACATAAGAACACAGGAAACTTGCTGAAGACTGAAAACACCAGAGAGAGAGAGAGAGAGAGAGAGACTGTGTGTGTCTCACCAGATACTCAAACACCAGAGTGAGGGACTTCTGTGTGTGGATGATGTCGTGAAGCGTGACGATGTTCGCATGTTTCAGGTCCTTCAACAGAGACACTGAGGAAGAAGAAACACATGTTCTGTAACTGTTACACCCCCTGATGGGGTGTGAAGGTACTGCAGGTGGCCACAAGTGCCAATAAAAAGATAAAAACTAACTTCAGGTGGAGAAGCAGTTTATGAGACACAAATGTCTCCCTGCAATCCCGTTGGAGCGTCCAGACTGAGACGCACCTACAGAAGTCTGAATGGAACCTGAGGGAGATCTGCTTGGTGCTGTTCAGGCTGATCAAATCGGATCTGCCTGCCTCCTACATGCGCTACCAGTGTGAGGACGGTGGATTATTTAGTGCACTACAGTTCATCCTTGAGTCTCAGTGGGCGTTCGTTCCAAGTTTGCCATCTCTTGTTATTTTTTGCTCCTTGGTGCTGCCGTACCTTCTCTGATGGCGGTACACGGAGCGCCCTCTTCATGTTCCAGACGAATTTCCTTCAGAGCCACGAGGTTTTCAGTCAGCTTACTGCGACCTTTATACACCGTGGCATAGGTCCCCTACACAGAGACAGGTGAGACCCAGACAGGTTAGACCAACAGCCCCCGTCTTCATCGATGAAAATAGCTGTCGACCCCTGGAAGACCTCCAGGGACCTCGTTTGTGACATCATGCCCTCACCTCTCCCAGTTTGTCCAGTTTGATGTATGTTTCCAGTTTTCCAAAACCGATCTCTGACTTAACAGACAAGAGGGGGAGAGAGTGAACAACACAAACTAAACACCAACATGGAGGCGAGCCAGACGAAGCTCCGCCTACCAGAGAGACTCTGCGCAGCCGCCTGCTGATTGGCTGCTCCATCAGCGCTGGACCAATCAGATTAAACTTCTCCAGGTAACCGTCTGGAAGACGAATGTCAGCCGGCAACGACAGCCGTTTGTTAATGTCCTAAACCCAAGAGAGAAGAAATATCAACCTGCCACACATCAACACGTGATGATGTCATTGATCGTGTGACTTGTATGTTAGCATTTGTATGTATATTGTTCAGGAGGTTTGTGTGTGTACTTCTGTAGACACACACAGGTCTGTGCGTTTCAGCAGTAAGTGTGAGTATTTCTGTGAATATTATGTGTATATCCAGTATGTGAGTGCTCTGACATAACCTCAGTTGTGAAGTGGCACCCTCTACAGGACAGGGGGTGAACTACACACCTCCGTTGAGATCTTCTTGGGTCGCAGTCGAACTCTGACCGGACTCTGAACATCATCTGAAGACGAAGTGGGGTCATTTTCTCCATCTGAGCTCATCTTCATGTCCTCATGGACAATTTCTGATCACACACACACACACACACACACACACACACACACACACACACACACACACACACACAGCAGTACTGAGGACATAGTATTACTGCTGTAGTCTCAGAGAGTAGCCAGGTCTGTCATTAACATAAACACAACCCAGGCAGCCATCATCAGAGAAGACAAGAGAGAATACTCCCATCATTGTACTTATACTCTGTCTGGTGCTGTGGTTGCACACTTTAGTGTGGTTTGTAGTAGTATGATGTGTAAATGCAGTATTAGTACCCAGTCTGGTGCTGCGGTTCAGGTAGGAGCTCAGGCTGCGGCCCAGACCTCGAGGGCGCCTCAGTGAGCTGCTGTATGACTGCAGGAGAGACTGAACCGAGGAGGACGACCCTCTGACCTTCACTCCAGCTGATGAGCTCCGCAGCGCCCCCGCCTCTGAAGAGGAGGGAGGGGTAGGACGGAGAGGTGGGAGGAGTTGAGGAGACAGGCAGGGTGGTAATTGGTTGATGGAGAAGGATAGAAAACAAAAATAGGTTGAAGAAAAAAATGATAAAAAGTATAAACACATCAGCACTGCTGATTGATTGACAGGTTCATCAGATAGCCAATCAAATCATACATGCTATCAACCAGTCAGCTGGCAGGAAGGGATTGGTCCATTTATCTGGAACTGAAAAGTGTCTGAGGTTGGGTGGGGGTTATTACCCTTCTGGTCTAAGAACTGAACTACTGACTTCCAGTTAGCGTTTGCAACCTGTTAGCATTTCAGCATTTCAGCACCAGCTCTCATACATGGGAGTTAGCAAGAGTAAAATGTTAGCAGCAACTGTCATCCAGGAAGGTTATTGTGAGCAGCCTGTTTACACCAGCTGTGACACAGGAGGGTTAGCATGATTTGTCTGTTAGCATGTTAGCACAAGCCGTAACGCAGGAGGGTTAGCATGAGTTGTCTGTTAGCACGTTAGCACAAGCTGTAACGCAGGAGGGTTAGCATGAGTTGTCTGTTAGCATGCTAGCTGTGACTCTCATATAGAACGGTGAGAGGTAGTGGCACGCTAGCACATTTTCTCCAGCTCTCATTGTGGTTCAGTATGAGCAGCATGTTAGCATGTTAGCAGCGTTTCTCAGACAGGAAGTTCTGTCAGTTGTTGATTCATTGTTGTATGTTTTGAGTTTTGTTTTGTTGCCGTACGAGGTGTCAAAGAGACCTCACGGCTAAAACGCTGAAAAAATAACCAGACGACTCTGAGATCCAGACCAGTTGGGACCAGGTACAGGTCTGTGTCCAGTTTACAGCGTGAGAATCACCTCTTACTTCCAGCACAACACCTGAGTGTGTTACCTGAGTCACTGTGTGATGTCACCTCCTGGTTGATGGTTTCAGCCAGAGTCCTGTCTCCTCCCCCAGCCCCTCCCCGCCCCAGGGTGAGTGACAGCTGCCTCTTGATCTTCCTCATCCTCTCCATGAGGGGGGGCCGAGATGTCGAGGGGTGTGGGGCAGCCAGTGTCGACTGCACACCTGGACACAGGAGGGAAGGTTAGGCTCTGTGAATGTATCCAGGTGGGGAGGGACAGGTCCTGCACCTGGACACCCGCACCCACATCCAGAGGTGATTGGTTTCTCTGCCTTGGCGCCGATCACAGTCAGACTGACCCTCACACATGCTAGCAGCCCCTTCACATGCTATCTACCTGATAGCTCATGTTCGTAGCCAGATTGGCAGGTTACCTCCCTGGCAGCTATGTGACGTCACTGCCTGGTACTGCTCCTACGTCACAATGCGTGAACACTTTAGCTGATGTCACTGACCATAAATAACCCTTCATGCTGTGTTCCAGCCTGCTAGCCAGAAGTAGCAGCAGCTAGCTGCTGGTATTTACGTCCTCCGCCGCCGGTGCTCGGTGAGAGTCGTCTGGTCTTCTGGGTGCCGCTGTGGGGGAGCGGGATCCGTCTATTTGCTGCAGTGAATGTCATCAGCGTTTTATAAATAGCGGCGGAGGCGGAGCAGCTTTATCGCCGGACCTGCTGCTCCGTTCACACCGTTATTCCTAACAGAAGCGGTGTTCCGGTAAAACGTGAACCTCTGCGCTCGTGCTACTCACCGACAGGACTCGTCCCGGTTTGTCCCGGGTTATATTCGGCTCGGTTCAGCCTGATAGTGTCTCGGGTTGTTCTGGCTCCCAATAATCTGCAGCCATGTTGCTGCTGCGCTTCGAGCTGACAGAGCCACTCACCGCACCGCCAATGACGTCACAACACGGTGCCCTGGCCCCGGGCCCGCTGACTCCGTCAACCTGTTCTCTCTCTGTTCCACCGTTTTATGGGGAGGGTTCAGAATCAGGATCTCATCCAGGTCCAGAGATCCAAACCCACCCACAGCTCCATGAGGGTCGATGAACTTTGACCTCAACATCTTCTGCCTAAACTCATGACGTGACTTTCTCAACAGAGAGAATCTGTTCAGTCAAGGATCAGCTGGGAGTCTTTGAATCCACTCAAACAGAAATAATTCAGCAACTCAAACACACTCGGACCGCAAGCCGCCTCACCTGAACAGATCACCTTTGTTCATGGAAAAGAAGTCAACAAATGACAGGATATTTTAAAACACTGACATTTTCATTTTTTTTTGGTTTGTAATTTAATTACTTTTATGAATTCCAGATTCATGTATCAAAGTTTGGTAGTAAAGTTTTGAAATTCAGATTTTTTGAAATGCATCCTTTTTGTCTTTTTCCATCAAGTCTGAGTGACAGGTCCTGAGGGGTCGCGTCAGCTGGACCGCTGTGATGATGGGTTTAAAGGTGCCGTGTGTAGGATCCAGCGCCTCCCAACAGTCAAACATGACATTGCATTCTTCGAGTAATTTGATTACTGAAATTCTTAGAAGCCTCGTTTCAATCTGACATTTATGAAAACAGAGGAAACGGCCGTGGTGGTGAATGACATCATCAACCCAACCCAGGTGTAAACGGCTAAACAGGAGAGTCTGGGCTGCTGTCACACCTCCTCAGAGCAGCGACAGGTGAGGAGGAAGGAGGGCCGACTGATCACTCATCAGTCGGCAACACTGTCATCCTCTGACTGATTGAAAAAATCTAAATGTCAAACCTGAGTGTCCACACACATCAAGCGCGCGTGTGAGTGAACCCCTGCTGTCTGTCATGAGTTTGACGGAGACAGAGGGCGTCGTGTCGAGAAGGGAACCTGAGACCCCCCAAGGTCCCGAGTTTGATTATTTTAGTAGAAACAACCACACAAATCTCATGAGAGTTGAGCAAATGAAGAGTTTCCTCCTAGAGGCCGGAGGGAGGAGCGCATCTCCAGAAACAGAAACTGGTGTGGGGCCGTGTCTCGATGAGCAGGCCGCCATGACAAGAGACCATTTACTGAGTCTGGAGCACTGATCCCAGACCTGTTGGCATGGAAAAAGAACGCAGATCTTTACTGAAGTAAAGCATGAATACCACAATGTAAAAATACCTCATTACGATCAAAATTATTTCCTTTTATTGAAAAATCCACATTTGTGTTGCTTTTGTTGTTCTCTCTTGTTGGTGCTGCTGATGACTAAACAGACAACCTAAGAGCCGAGGAAGGCGGCGCGTTGGTGAACCCTGTAGGACCGTTGGTACTTCAGGAAAAAGTACAGTAAGAAGAGTCAAAGTACAGGGAACGTTATTTAGTACTTTTACATGAGCATTTCACTCTTGTCCATCCAGACTTGTTTCCTCTTCAGCAGAGAACCACTGCTCTTAAATAAAGCAGAGTAACATAATTGAAAAAACTGCAGTACGGACAAGACTAATACTTCCTATCCGATTATTGATTGATCACCAGAACCATCGATAGATTACTGGGTTGCTAAAGGAACCGCCAGCTGCAGCGCCAGAGACGGCGTCTAAAATCTGTCAGCTCACAGCAGCCGGCGAGCGCTTGTTCACCAGCAGAAAAACTTTATTGGAATTTCAAGGGTACAGGTCAGAAGGGTTATGATCATCATATTGATCATCATCATATTGATCAGTATGATGATGATCACTAATATTGATCAGTATGATGATCATTATGATGATCATCATATTGATCATCATCATATTGATCAGTATGATGATCATCACTAATATTGATCAGTATGATGATCATCATAATGATCATCATACTGATCAATATTATGATGATCAATATGATGATCATCATATTGATCATCACTAATATTGATCAGTATGATGATCATTATGATGATCATCATATTGATCATCATAATATTGATCAGTATGATGATCATTATGATGATCATCATATTGATCATCACTAATATTGATCAATATGATGATCATTATGATGATCATCATATTGATCATCATAATATTGATCAGTATGATGATCAATATGATGATCATCATATTGATCATCATAATATTGATCAGTATGATGATCATTATGATGATCATCATATTGATCATCATCATATTGATTATTATGATGATCAATATCATGATGATCATCATATTGATCATCATATTGATCATCACTAATATTGATCAGTATGATGATCAATATGATGATGATCATCATACTGATCAATATTAGTGATGATCATCATAATGATCATCACTAATATTGATCAGTATGATGATCATCATAATGATCAATATTAGTGATGATCAATATGATGATCATCATAATGATCATCATACTGATCAATATTATGATGATCATCATACTGATCAATATTATGATGATCATCATATTGATCATCACTAATATTGATCATTATGATGATCATCATATTGATCAGTATGATGATCATTATGATGATCATCATATTGATCATCATACTGATCAATATTATGATGATCAATATGATGATCATCATATTGATCATCATCATATTGATCAGTATGATGATCAATATGATGATGATCATCATATTGATCATTATGATGATCATCATAATGATCAATATGATGATGATCATCATATTGATCATCATAATATTGATCAGTATGATGATCATCATCATATTGATCATCATAATGATCAATATTATGATGATCAATATTATGATGATCAATATGATGATCATTATGATGACAGCAACAACCGGGCGTCCCACTGCTGCCCCACCCTGCAGGTCAGGGACGAGGGTCACGCTTCAATCAAACATCAGGACGCTGATGGATGCGAACCAGGAATTTATGTTGGTGACGTTTTCTGACGGCACCTGGAGCAGCCAGTGAGGACCGACACCTGCTGGCCTCTATAAACACGCTCGCCTCTGGCCCATCAACGCCATCACATTTCCATGGAAACCACTGGACCTGCTCGGTGAAGATGGCAGCAACTGACAGACAAGTCACGTGACTAATGTTCAGTTAACCAGCCTCCAGCGAGTCCCTGGAGCAGAGCATGAAGGAGTGGCGTGAATTCGTCACGGCGGGTGTGAGATCCGCCCACAGACAGCTACGACCCATCAGCCGCTACGATTGATTGGAGTTGAAAATTTTAGCCAGCAGGGAGACGTTTGATTGGCTCTTCTGGTGTAGCAGGCGGGACTTGTCCAGGTCCCTCTGGGTCATGGCAGCTTTCTGCTTCTTCTTGCTCTGGATCTCGTCTTCAGTTTGACGCTGCGTGAAGTCCCAGTTCTTCTCATCCATCTGATGAGGACAAGTACAGTTTGGAAGCGATCAAAGCCATGTTGAAGCCTGCGTGAACTCTCAGGTGAGATATCGCCACTGTGTCATGAGGTTTACCTGCTGGCCGTCTCGCTTCCTTTTCCTCCTCAGCTTGTCCAGGTGAGCGCTCTTATCCACGTTGTTCAGGTAGAAGTTGGTCTCTCTCTTTGCCTGAGACACTTCGGTCCTCAGTCGCTGCTGCAGCACCGTCTGCTCGTACGCCAACCGCTCGCTCAGGTGAGTCCACTGGAACCTGTGTAGGTACTAAACATACAGACACACACTTAGCGATAGGCTCCCGTAGCCAGGTGCATGCTGGGATGTGGAGGGACATCAACAGTGGCTCGCAGTCCAGAAGACTCACACAGACTTTTCAAAGGCAACCTTTCTGGACCTTGACAGAGTTCATGGACTTGGTACTTTGTCGTCAGCGCTGATTTGAATAAAGTTGATGAACAACACAAATGTTGTCATCATCACCTGACACAGAACGACTGAACTGACCGTTTTGTGTTCCCCTGATGACCTTTAATGACCTCCACAACCTTTGTAGGCTCCTTTACCTCCACCATCCACAGGTCTGGTGTTTACTGGTGGATCTGATGTAGAACTGAACCTCCACCATCCACCAGTCTGGTGTTTACTGGTGGATCTGATGTAGAACTGAACCTCCACCATCCACCAGTCTGGTGTTTACTGGTGGATCTGATGTAGAACTGAACCTCCACCATCCACCAGTCTGGTGTTTACTGGTGGATCTGATGTAGAACTGAACCTCCAACATCCACCGGTCTGGTGTTTACTGGTGGATCTGATGTAGAACTGAACCTCCACCATCCACCGGTCTGGTGTTTACTGGTGGATCTGATGTAGAACTGAACCTCCACCATCCACCAGTCTGGTGTTTACTGGTGGATCTGATGTAGAACTGAACCTCCAACATCCACCGGTCTGGTGTTTACTGGTGGATCTGATGTAGAACTGAACCTCCACCATCCACCGGTCTGGTGTTTACTGGTGGATCTGATGTAGAACTGAACCTCCAACATCCACCGGTATGGTGTTTACTGGTGGATCTGATGTAGAACTGAACCTCCACCATCCACCGGTCTGGTGTTTACTGGTGGATCTGATGTAGAACTGAACCTCCACCATCCACCGGTCTAGTGTTTACTGGTGGATCTGATGTAGAACTGAACCTCCACCACCCACCAGTCTGGTGTTTACTGGTGGATCTGATGTAGAACTGAACCTCCACCACCCACCAGTCTGGTGTTTACTGGTGGATCTGATGTAGAACTGAACCTCCACCACCCACCAGTCTGGTGTTTACTGGTGGATCTGATGTAGAACTGAACCTCCACCACCCACCAGTCTGGTGTTTACTGGTGGATCTGATGTAGAACTGAACCTCCACCACCCACCGGTCTGGTGTTTACTGGTGGATCTGATGTAGAACTGAACCTCCACCATCCACCGGTCTGGTGTTTACTGGTGGATCTGATGTAGAACTGAACCTCCACCATCCACCGGTCTGGTGTTTACTGGTGGATCTGATGTAGAACTGAACCTCCACCATCCACCAGTCTGGTGTTTACTGGTGGATCTGATGTAGAACTGAACCTCCACCATCCACCGGTCTGGTGTTTACTGGTGGATCTGATGTAGAACTGAACCTCCACCATCCACCGGTCTGGTGTTTACTGGTGGATCTGATGTAGACCTGAACCTGCCAGTATCTCCAGCTGCTGGTGATTTCAGGTCTCTGAGCTGGAGACCAGAGAACCACAGGTTTTGCGAGGAGAAGTGATTTGCCGATATTCCTGAGAACGTCGCAGTTGTCAGGACGCGTACTGACAAGGAAGTGACAATCAGCACCAAGAGTTTGATTCCACAAGGACTTGAGTCTGAATATGATGTCAGCTGTTGCTGGGCAGAAAGTACCTTGATGCACCAGAGATCAGAGGAGAATGGTTGGCGTTTCCTCGTGGCCATGGGAGTGTTGTGGAGAGACGCTGCCACTTGCTTTGCCACACGTTTGTCCCGGAACTCCACCCATCCCTCCGTGAAGTCACACCTCCTCAGACCAGACTTCTTCTTCCTCTTCCTCACCTGGCCATCTACAGCGGCAACACACAGTGATCAATCAGCTGCCACAAAGAGAGGACAAGGAACTGGTGAGAGGAGAGATGCTACCTTCAGGCTGCAGGAAGACGCGTCCGATCTCTCCGTACACTGCCAGCAGGTTCCTCAGGTGTTTGGGGCGGAGCCTTGGAGGAATGTGACCCAGATAGATGATTCCTGGAATGCACTTCCTGTCTGAACAGGAAGTCACTTTGCCCCTTTTCTTGGTCATACAAGCAGCAACTTCATCATCATTGCTTCTACCTACAAAAGTTTCTCCTTTCTCGTCATCTTCTTCCTCCTCTTTTCCCTCCTCCATCTGACCCAAAGCTCCTGTCTCCTCTTCCTCTTCCAATCTCCTCTTCATCTCTTTAGGAACAGAACAAAGATCCGTTCATCAGCATTTCAAATCAAACTCCAGAACATGATTGACGCGTATGAACCAGCTGAGTGTTCATGCGACCATCACAGGTCATCACGTGTCTGAAGACCCTCAAGGACCCACGGAGGTCCCCAAACCCCGCGTTGAGAACCCCTGCTGGGACAAACTTCCTGTACTTCGAGTCAAACAAATCAAGCTCAGATGTTTGGTTTTTTTTAAGTCTGCTAAAGGTTCGAGTTGTAAATAATAAGAAAGGTAATTTTATAAATTAATTATTGATCGAACCTAATAATTAAAATGACATCAAACTAAGTCCTAAGCTTGTTGTTTTTGATCAAAAACCTGATCAATGATCGATCGACTGCTTGGATGCGCTTTTTATGTCCTGATCTGCAAACTGACAGAATCTGTTCCGGATGTTCCTCTTTCAAAATTAAACACGAGCGTTTCTTCTTTATGTGGATAAAAGAGTTGGAATCAAAAGAATCTCACCTTCTGTTCAAATTTTCCACGAACTAAAAAAAAACCCACGACGGCTGCTGCGTCTCATGTGCTGTCGCATTTCAATGACGACAGTCCTACAAGCGTGCAGACGTACAATTTCCTGTGACACCTTCAGAATAAAATTAAACACAATGTTTTCACATTTTCTCAATTTGTGAACCTCAATATTTCCCTCTTGAAACAGTCTGTAACAACATACAGAAAACTAAAATAACAAAATGTTGTAAAGATTAACAAGATAATCTCCTATATCATTGAAAAACAATTCACACGTTAAGTTAAGAAGTTTCAGTAACTTTTTCCGCACAAATTTAGGGCATCTCTCTCTCTCTCTCTTTACAAAATAAAAAAACCTCGAAACCTCTTTATATTGTGCATTTAAGGGGATATTTTATATAATTTTAATTTCTTCAAGCATTCAATCATTTCACAGAGACCATCGATCATCAATGCATGAGGAAGTTTTATTGTGAAAGGGACTACCGGGGACGTGCCTTGGCGGGATGTTTCTAAGCGGAAGCTAGTGCTGAAGCTGATGCTAAATGTCAGCGGTGGAGATGCAGAGACCGGTCTCCAGTTTGTCTCTCGGTCCCAGCATGAAGGTGAAACTGGTCAGCGCTGGTTTCCAGTCCACTGCGGACCTGCTTCACCTCAAGCCGCTTCAACTTGGCCGAGGTACGAGTCCGAGTCCGAGTCCGGCTGCTCTCGGGGCTCTGCATTCACTGGTGCTCCCGCAAACTCCCCTCAGAAGAGCAGGCGTTTTTGCTTCCAGACATTCCGGAGCGCCTTGAACGCCGCGCGAGCGACAGGATGAATTAGCAGTTGTTAGGCGCCATCGATCAGATCGTCGATAGTCGATCAAATCATTGATCAGATCATTGATAGTCGATCAGGTCATTGATAGCCGATCAAATCATTGATCAGATCATCGATAGTCGATCAGGTCATTGATAGTTGATCAAATCATTGATCAGATCATTGATAGTCGATCAGATCGTCGCAGCTTCATGGGCCGATAAACCATCCTGATATCGCAGTATTTCGCGATGTGTTTTGTGGTAACGATGCAGTGACAAAATGTGGAGTTGCAGTCATTGATCAATCATTAAACAAAATGACCAATTGCTTTGATCATCTATTAATTAGCTCCACGAACCTTAAATATGGAGTTTTGTTGCTTTTCTCCCACCAGTGACAGTATAGGAGTCCTGGCCTTTGGACAGATGGGAGGAGATGGCGGACGGTGACGAGCAAGTCACATTTTCTTGACATCTGAGAAGTGATTGATCGGTTGAAGCTGATCAGTGATTGGCAGGTTCATTGATGTTGAGAGTAATGGTTGCTAAAGGGTCATTTCTGGAGCGTGATTTGATGTATGGATCCATCTCCATTGACTTGCAGCGCTTTAGCTGCCATTTTGTTGTGTACTTGTGCTGGCTGATGTCAGAGGGGAACTGGTCTCAGCTGCTGGCTGCATCTGTGTTGCAGAGGCTGGTCTCTCCCAGCAGGAGGCGCTGGAGGTGCTGCAGGCTGTCAGGAGGGAGGAGCGAGGCGATGCAGGGGGAACAGCGTCACTCACCGCCCTTGATCTCCTGCACAAAGAGGAGGAGCTGAGGAGCATCGTGACCTTCTCCTCACAGCTGGATGCTGCACTGGGAGGGGGGCTTCCTGTCGGCAAGACCACCGAGATCTGTGGAGCGCCGGGAGTCGGGAAGACGCAGTTGTGGTGAGACCCACGCGTACCTCATTCTCTACACCCACTCATGCAAAAAGTTGGTCATGTGACCTGCATGTGTTGATGATGTCAGTTTGCAGCTGGCCGTGGATGTTCAGGTGCCAGTGTGTTTCGGCGGTCTCGGAGGTCAGGTGGTCTACGTCGACACTGAAGGAAGCTTCCTGGTCCAGAGGGTCGTTGACATCGCCGCTGCTGCTGTGCGGCACTGCTCCTTGTTGGCTGAGGACACAGAACAACAAGCCGCCATGACAACCTTCACCATGGAAACCATCCTGTCCAACATGTTTCTGGTATGATGACCGGTCATCATGGCAGCATACTTTTACCACGTTAGGGTTAGGGTTACTGCAGTAAATGGAGTGAATAACGTAGTAAATTTGCCCTTCGTGCTCAGAAAGAGTATTTCTGCCATATTAAAACCCATCATCAACCATGTCTGAAATACCACAACGCAGGCGACATGGCTTAGTCCATGACATCATCAACGCCATCATATCTGAGTCCATGACATCATCAACGCCATCATGTCTGAGTCCATGACATCATCAACGCCATCATGTCTGAGTCCATGACATCATCAATGCCATCCTGTCTGAGTCCATGACATCATCAATGCCATCCTGAGTCCATGACATCATCAATGCCATCCTGAGTCCATGACATCATCAACGCCATCATGTCTGAGTCCATGACATCATCAATGCCATCCTGAGTCCATGACATCATCAATGCCATCCTGAGTCCATGACATCATCAATGCCATCATCTTGGTCCATGACATCATCAACGCCATCATATGAGTCCATGACATCATCAGTGCCATCCTGAGTCCATGACATCATCAACGCCATCATGTCTGAGTCCATGACATCATCAACGCCATCATGTCTGAGTCCATGACATCATCAACGCCATCATGTCTGAGTCCATGACATCATCAACGCCATCCTGAGTCCATGACATCATCAATGCCATCCTGAGTCCATGACATCATCAACGCCATCATGTCTGAGTCCATGACATCATCAATGCCATCCTGAGTCCATGACATCATCAATGCCATCCTGAGTCCATGACATCATCAATGCCATCATCTTGGTCCATGACATCATCAACGCCATCATATGAGTCCATGACATCATCAGTGCCATCCTGAGTCCATGACATCATCAACGCCATCATGTCTGAGTCCATGACATCATCAACGCCATCATGTCTGAGTCCATGACATCATCAACGCCATCATGTCTGAGTCCATGACATCATCAATGCCATCCTGAGTCCATGACATCATCAATGCCATCATATTGGTCCATGACATCATCAACGCCATCATATGAGTCCATGACATCATCAGTGCCATCATGTCTGAGTCCATGACATCATCAACGCCATCATGTCTGAGTCCATGACATCATCAACGCCATCATGTCTGAGTCCATGACATCATCAATGCCATCATATCTGAGTCCATGACATCATCAACGCAATCATGTCTGAGTCCATGACATCATCAACGCAATCATGTCTGAGTCCATGACATCATCAATGCCATCCTGAGTCCATGACATCATCAATGCCATCCTGAGTCCATGACATCATCAATGCCATCATATTGGTCCATGACATCATCAACGCCATCATGTCTGAGTCCATGACATCATCAACGCCATCATGTCTGAGTCCATGACATCATCAATGCCATCCTGAGTCCATGACATCATCAATGCCATCATATTGGTCCATGACATCATCAACGCCATCATATGAGTCCATGACATCATCAGTGCCATCCTGAGTCCATGACATCATCAATGCCATCCTGAGTCCATGACATCATCAATGCCATCATATCTGAGTCCATGACATCATCAATGCCATCATATCTGAGTCCATGACATCATCAATGCCATCCTGAGTCCATGACATCATCAGTGCCATCCTGAGTCCATGACATCATCAATGCCATCCTGAGTCCATGACATCATCAATGCCATCATATTGGTCCATGACATCATCAACGCCATCATATGAGTCCATGACATCATCAGTGCCATCATGTCTGAGTCCATGACATCATCAACGCCATCATAGTCCTCATCATTGACATAGATTTGACTGATTAAACTGTAACACCCAGATCAAACTCATACTGAGGTGGTGACATCATGAATGCGGTTTGGACAAAATATGACACTATCATTTGTTAGGTCTGTTGCCATGACAACAAGCTAACGACTTAAAAAATGTTGGTTTTCTGAATGGAGTTCTGATCAGATCAAGTACAGCATCTCGCCTGCATCACCAAATGACTCAATATAGCTCCGTTGCGGGGCGCCATTTTGAACTGGAAGTTTGTACGTAGTGATGTGAATAATTTAGTGTTGCTGATTCGCTGTCGCTGCCTTCACACCTGATGGGTGTGGCTTCATTCTGCAGCAGGTCTCAGTGCCCCTGAACCTGATTGGTCTGTTCTGTTTCTCAGGTGCGTTGTCATGACTACGTGGAACTGCTTGCTGAGATCCATCTCTTGCCTGATTTCCTGTCTCAGCACCCAAAGGTCCGCCTCCTGGTGATCGACAGCGTGGCGTTCCCATTCCGCCAGCCCTTTGAGGATCTGTCACAGAGGACACGCCTGCTCAATGGCCTTGCCCAGCAGCTCATTGCCATGGCCACTCGTCATGATGTCGCTGTTGTGATGACCAATCAGATGACCACACGTCTACGTGGTGGCCAATCGCAACTTGTTCCGGCCCTGGGTGAGAGCTGGGGCCATGCCCCCACCATCAGGCTTCTACTGCACTGGGCGGGGCCACAGCGGCTGGCAGCCATATTTAAATCTCCGGGTCACATGGATGCGACTGTGCAGTATCAAATAACAGCTGATGGGTTCAGAGACGCTGACCAATCAGAGCAGCCGGAGAGCAAACGACTCAGACCGCACATCAGCTGCCTGCCAGAGTCACAGCAGCAGCTGATTGGTGGATGGTCAGAACCAATGGGAGGGGCCTACTAATCAGAGGCGGGACTTCTGTTTGATTTGTATTTACTTGTTCCTGTGTTGAACATTCCTGAGCGACGCCGTCACTCCAAGCTCGCCGCTCAGTTGCCAGAAATAAAAGTCTACGTGTGACTTGACTACAGATCACACTTGTACCTTGGACATGTCCTCACTGGGACACACTCATGGAACACACACACACACACTTGTCCTTAAACACCAAGGATTTTGTAACCTTAGAGTCAGATGGTTCTTTGTAGCTCCTCCCCCTGACAGCAGCTGTGAGCATCTCATCATATAAACACCTGGACCGTTGCTATTCTGACGTGAGCCAGCTGATGGATTCAAAGTGTCTTCTGCATTTGTTCTCCCCACAGGATCTGGAACGAGTTCTAAACCTGGAATCATTTATGATGGTTCGCTCATCTCTAAGTCACTGAACTAGTGGTGGTGACCTTGAAGTCATGTGACCCTGAAGTCATGTGACCCTGGTGTAGCTCCTTCCTAGGCTAATGTTAGCTTAGCACTGCTAACGTAGCATCCAGGCTTCCAGCATCATCAGAGGGTTCATTAGTGAAGACGATCTTGATGAACTAAACCTGGAAGATCATCAACTTCTGTTCACCAGAGCTGATTTACTGGTTCAATCACCACAATCACATGGAGCGATCCTATTGGCTGCTGGGGGAGGAGCCAGGACATGACCACTTCCTGTTGGTGGAGGAACCAGGAGATGACAACTTCCTGATGGTGGAGGAACCAGGAGATGACCACTTCCTATTGGTGGAGGAACCAGGAGATGACAACTTCCTGTTGGTGGAGGAACCAGGAGATGACCACTTCCTGTTGGTGGAGGAACCAGGAGATGACCACTTCCTGTTGGTGGAGGAACCAGGAGATGACCACTTCCTGTTAGTGGAGGAACCAGGAGATGACCACTTCCTGTTGGTGGAGGAACCAGGAGATGACCACTTCCTGTTGGTGGAGGAACCAGGAGATGACCACTTCCTGCTGGACTACAGACATGCCTCTCCTCTCTATTTAGCTAACGCTAACCCTCTTAAGCTCCCAGGTTGCAGATCGGCTCCCTCACTTTTCTTTGTTCTTCTGACAGTTTCGGGTCCAGGTCACTTGGAGATATGATGTCATTAAAACAAACAAACCTTCCTCGCCCCCCACCGGCATAAATAAAGTTTTCTGAATCTGAGTTATTTGGAGGACGTCTCTCGTCATAAAGGTTCGGTTTCGTCATGAATGGGTTCCATACTTATCCCATGTTCATGTGCAACAACACGCTATGGTAACGTTTCTGACGTCATGAAGGACGGATCCAACCTGAACAGGTGACGTGTTCTCCCCCTCCAACACCGCTGGAGGGCGCTGCGAGCCGCCCCGTCACCTGGTCAGAGGTGCTGGCGGAGACGATGCTCTGCTCGGAGCTCAACCAGCGAGCCGGCGACCATGAGAGAGGCTCAGTTGGCGGCAGAGACGCAGGCGGACCGGTCTTCCTCCTCCACAGGACCGGAGTCTCGGCAACTTTCTCCCCGGCAGCAGAGCGGACCTGCAGCCGGGCGGGGGTGCGATTCCTCCGGTAAGTTTCCCTCTCATGTCCCGAGAGCTGAAACCTTTTTAGGCGGTTAATGAAGCAGGTCCGCGATCTTAGGATCCGGAGAGATTTAATTGACCCGGCAGATGTGTGTCAGCAGCTGAAGGCTTTCACCAGGTCTTCTCCCACAGGAGGATGGACTTCAATGAGAATCAGCCTGCGGTTGTGTTCCTGACTAATTTCACTCAACTTTAAAAGCTAATTGTGTCCAGTCAGTTATTTTTGTCTGCAGCTCCTGTACAAGAATAATGGAACAAGTGGAGTTAATATTTCATGAAAAAGCTGCGTTACCAACAAACAAGTCTCTTCCTCATGAAAACCGCCGCTTGGTGCTTCTCATTTTAAGTGTTGGAACAGAAATGAGAGTTAAATTTGTGGTCAGATTAATTTATTCATGTTTAAGCCTCCAGCTGAGGGTTCAGGGAGGAACAAATGATGGACAGAACTGATCAATTCAACTGTGATGCTGAAGCTTATGGAAAATACATGACCTGCAGCCGCTGGCAGAGAAGCTGCTGGAGAACCACCATGAACATGTTGGGTGTTCAAAACCACCGCTCTTCATCCTGATCAGCCGCCTCCACAAAATCACAAGCTGAATGAATAAAACAAGGAATGGAAAGTCATGGTGTCAATTATTAAAGATATTTAGGCGTGAGCTGCTGTAGTTTTACATATGAATAACTCATACCTGTGGTGGGGGAGACCAGGGACAGTTGTACCACCCTCAGTTCCTCCCATCAGAAATCAGTTGCAGTGGTGACATGGCTGAAAATAGGAGCCTTGAAACAACAGAATGCGTGAGAGTGGAAGTGAATCATCCTGCAGCATCCCGCTGATGTCACTGACTCAAAGTTCTTCTTTTTTCTAAGTCAGAAAGTGGAGGACAAGCGCAGTGAGCTATGCTAGCAGGGACAATAGTGTGTGTTGCCATTCTGGGCATCTGTGGTTGAGCAGTTAGAATCGGTGTTCGGCACCCAGAACCACTGGGCAGCGAGAGGTGTTGAGGACCGTCACCAGCGTGCACGTCGCCACAGTGCCTACACGTGGGAAGTTATCATAGTCGCTGGCTGTGGCAGCTCATGTTAGCATGCACACAGGGCTGACATGGTTATGTAAACTGCCACAGGGACATCCGGGCTAGCGGCTACTGGCGCCTGCAGTAGCTAAACATAGCCAGCACCCCCAAGACAGAGTTCCTCTTGAAGGTGGTCGCGAGGCATGCTAGCAGTTAGCAGCGAGTGCAGCGGCTACTTACACTTCACCTGGACAAAGTCTTCAAATGAACGTAAAAGGTGGGATTGTTCTTTGTTCTGGAGGAGCAGCACAAACAGTTTCAATTCATGATGTAAATCTTGGTGAATATGACATCAGACTTGTAGTCATCAGCGTGCCAGGGATCAGACTCTTCTGTAACACGAGTGTTTGGGTGATGACCTATTGATCAATTGACTAACTGATTGGTTTCAGACTGCAGGATGAAGATAATCTACTGAACGGCAGGTCAGAATGACATCACCAGGCACCGCCCCCCCATCCCTCCTCCTCCATCATCATTATCCTCCTGACCCGTGGCTCTGGATTACAACCAGGCAGTCATTCCTGTGGCTCCGCCTTCTGTTGTTCCTCTGGTTGGCGATTGGAGGACCGGTGTCCCAGGTGAACGCGTCCCACCAGCACTTCCACCCCCACTCCATAAAGATCACGGGTGACATCACACTCGGGGGCCTGTTCCCCATTCACTCCCGCGGACCTCACGGTCTGCCCTGTGGCGAGCTGAAGAAGGAGAAGGGTATCCACCGCATGGAGGCCATGTTGTACGCCCTGGACCAGATCAACAGCGACCCCGAGCTGCTGCCCAACATCACGCTGGGCGCTCGCATCCTGGACACGTGCTCTCGAGACACCTACGCCCTGGAGCAGTCCCTCACCTTCGTCCAGGCGCTGATCCAGAAGGACACGTCAGACATCCGCTGCTCCAACGGAGAGCCGCCGATCATCCGCAAACCTGAGCGGGTGGTGGGTGTGATCGGCGCCTCGGCCAGCTCCGTGTCCATCATGGTGGCCAACATCCTCCGACTCTTTGAGGTAAAACAGCGATGAGCTGTAAGATCTCCTTTATTACTATCCACCTACAAATCAAACACCTGGGATGAATATTTGTCATCATACCAGATAAACGCCAGTCCAACCACACATCTGAAGTCAACCAATCAGAAACAACTGGCTACTTCCTGTTAGCGCTCTGCTAACTTGAATGTGAACAAGTGATTTAGTTATGCAACTTGTCCAGATTCTCCAAATGTTCTGAGAGCAAATGGATCAAATTCTGATTCTAAACCACTCAAAGCAGATAATCCACCTTTCAGAACCTGGCGTGAATGTGATGTTTGGGAAGAATGGGTGAGCGTATTTAGTGGCACGCTGGCGAGCAGCTGGGTGAGAAGAGGCGGGGCATGAATAATGCTCGGTTCTATAGAAGTGCTGGATAAGAAGAACTTCATGATAAATGGGCTGTTTATTGATGCTCTTTCACCCCCAACCTCCCACAGTTCTTCTCTCCATCTTTGCTGCAGCCTGTTAACACCATTAGTCAATGATGCCTGGACTTGTTAATTAGCTGTTAACTAGTGCCTGATGAAGTCTTAACTAACTGTTCAAAGCTTAGCGTGCTGTAATGAGTTACCAAGGAATCAAAACAACACGCTGAGCGGCCATTTGAGGGCCCATCAACACAACAGCGTCTTGTCACTCGTGACAGATGTCGGGACGTTCACGCTAAGAATCAAACGTGGTCATAACTCCAGCAGATGGCGTCGAGTGTGTTTTGTGTGTGGAGCTGCACGCCGGCGAAAGACTTGTCACCTGTGTTCTGTTTCTGAGTCGATTGGCCAAATTTGGATGGTTTGTCTCATCACCTGTGGACGAGAGAACGCTAACATTCAGCTAGTTAGCATCAAGGATGCTACGGCGACGCAGGACAGCTGTCAAGAGATGGAGGAGCAAGCGTGAGAGGAAGAACAGGAGAGAACCACAGATGAAGGGACGGACAGTCTGGACGCTGGATTAATGTGTTAAGCAGTTTGTGTCTGCATGGCTGCTGCTCTCTAATGAAAGCTTTTAATGACTGTGTGTGTGTGTGTGTGTGTGTGTGTGTTTGTGTGTCTTAAGTTTAAGCTATATTGCGGACCATTTGTCTCCATCTTCTGGTAGTGACAGGTATTACAAACAACTGCTGTTGTTCTTATGTCATCGGCTCCGCCGACTTCGACAGTTCAGTTTTCCGTAGCTGATGGCGGGGGAACTCCCTTCGAATGGGTTCTGATACGTTCTTGATGATTGAACAAAGGTGGAGGAACCGTGGATTAGATGTTGTAATTAATCTGATGATGTCATGGTGTTCACTTATTGCTGGATTTTGGAGTTCCGGTTCCTTAGAGACTCGTGTGACTCCATGCTTCCTGGCAGGAAATCGCAGCTTTTTGGGATCAGTTCAGGAACTCTGCGCTGTGTGTTCTGTCTGCTTCCTGGAGAACTTCTTATCATTCCTGCTCGTGTTTTCAGTGGTGTTTGTCTGCCAGTTGGGTCCTGGTTGATATTTCACCAAACTTGGGAGAGGGGCGGAGCTTGGACACAGAGGAACACATGACCTGTAGGGTTAGATGCGTCACATCGCCACCTGTCCTCCTCCCAGACCAGGTGTCACACATGCTGAGTGGATCAAGCGTACCTGTCAGTTTCCCTGGAGGAGGCAGACAGCGGACACACGACAGTCATCACCCCCCCCCACACACACACACACACACACCGTGGGGGTGTGAGGCTCCGCCCATCGCTGCTCGACTAGGCCTTGGGTTCTCTGAGTAAGTTTTCAAGTCCTCAATATTCAGTTCTTCAGGTACTTTGACATCATAGTGAAGGTGGAGGTGGCTCTCCAAGATGGCGGCACCTTGCTGGTCACGCAGGTTTCCAGTTGAGAACAGCGTTGCTGCTTGGTGCCGTGGGAGGTGTGAAGCCTCCGGGAGCAGGTGTGGTGATGTCAGCCCCCTGCTTCCCAAACCTGAACCTGCTCTACTGACGCGCCTCTCTGCCAGTGATGATGGCGCTCATAACCAAGTCTGCTTTTAGGAGCCTGTTAATGTGGAGTCCTTTATTAATCTGCACACACACACACTCACTCACACACACACACTCACGGTGTTGTGGGTTAATGTGATTGTTATTCACTTGATTCAAGCTCTGACACACTTTCACCGCGGCGGTTACACAACGTTAATCCTCTTGCCGTGTTCCGCCGGCGCTCCTCTGCTGCTGTTGGCAGCACCAGTGGTCCCAGTTTGACCAGTCGGCTGAGGGGGGCTGTGACCCCTAGCTGACACAAACTCAACAGGGTTGTTAGTGAAGGAATGGTGTTGTTTGGTAACCATGGCAACATGTCGGCAGGTGAGTGGCACCTTCCTGGTCCATCAGGAAGTAAATCAGTGAGTTCTTTAGGAGGTCCTCCCTGTGTGCGTGTGTGTGTGTGTGGGGGGGGGGGGTCTTTTTTGAGGAAAATAATTAGGAAACGAGGAGATCCAGATCTGCTTCCAGGGATCATTGATGTCTACAGTTCTCTACTGTCGGTAGACCTCAACCGCCTCCTGACACACACTGATTATTGATCACGGATTATTGATTATTGTTGCCCCCTCAGATCCCTCAGGTCAGCTACGCGTCCACGGCCCCGGAGCTCAGTGACAATAACCGCTACGACTTCTTCTCTCGGGTGGTCCCCCCGGACTCGTACCAGGCTCAGGCCATGCTGGACATCGTCAAGGCTCTGGGCTGGAACTACGTGTCCACGCTGGCCTCGGAGGGCAACTACGGAGAGAGCGGCGTGGAGGCCTTCATGCAGATCTCCAGGGAGGCTGGTAGTGTCACTTCCTGTTTTTCTGTACTTTTTTCTATTGAACTGTCAGTAACAATGTGGAAGGTTTTCTCCCACTGTGAACACGTTGTGATGAATAAATGCATTTGACTGCAAACTACTGAGAGAGTTCTGACAAAGAGGTCAGGAAGAGGTCAGGTAGAGGTCAGGTAGAGGTCAGGAAGAGGTCAGGTAGAGGTCAGGAAGAGGTCAGGAAGCGGTCAGGTAGTGGTCAGGTAGAGGTCAGGAAGAGGTCAGGAAGAGGTCAGGTAGAGGTCAGGTAGTGGTCAGGAAGAGGTCAGGTAGAGGTCAGGAAGAGGTCAGGAAGAGGTCAGGTAGAGGTCAGGAAGCGGTCAGGTAGTGGTCAGGTAGAGGTCAGGAAGAGGTCAGGTAGAGGTCAGGAAGAGGTCAGGTAGAGGTCAGGTAGTGGTCAGGTAGTGGTCAGGAAGAGGTCAGGTAGTGATCAGGTAGAGGTCAGGTAGAGGTCAGGTAGTGGTCAGGTAGAGGTCAGGTAGTGGTCAGGAAGAGGTCAGGTAGAGGTCAGGAAGAGGTCAGGTAGTGGTCAGGTAGAAGTCAGGTAGAGGTCAGGTAGTGGTCAGGTAGAGGTCAGGTAGTGGTCAGGAAGAGGTCAGGTAGAGGTCAGGAAGAGGTCAGGTAGTGGTCAGGAAGAGGTCAGGTAGTGGTCAGGAAGAGGTCAGGTAGAGGTCAGGTAGTGGTCAGGTAGTGGTAAGGAAGAGGTCAGGTAGAGGTCAGGAAGAGGTCAGGTAGTGGTCAGGTAGAGGTCAGGAAGAGGTCATGAAGAGGTCAGGTAGTGGTCAGGAAGAGGTCAGGAAGAGGTCAGGTAGAGGTCAGGAAGAGGTCAGGTAGAGGTCAGGTAGTGGTCAGGTAGAGGTCAGGTAGAGGTCAGGTAGTGGTCAGGAAGAGGTCAGGTAGAGGTCAGGTAGTGGTCAGGTAGAGGTCAGGTAGAGGTCGGGTAGAGGTCAGGTAGAGGTCAGGTAGAGGTCGGGTAGAACACGGACTATCATTGCATGCTGACGGTGTCTAGTCTGTGTTTTTTGTGTTCTGATATCACGAACACTGATGGCCCGGCGTCTCTGGACATGTCAGAGTTCCACTGCTGCTCAGGTATCTTAAGCATCTCTAACATGAAGCGTTGAAGTCAAGGTGTCCATCTCTCAGGTGGCGTTTGCATCGCTCAGTCAGTGAAGATTCCTCGTGAGCCAACAGCCGGAGAGTTCGATAAGATCATCAAACGCCTGATGGAGACGAGCAACGCCAGAGGAGTCATCATCTTCGCCAACGAAGACGACATCAAGTAAGAGTCACATAATAACCCTAATCGTGTCTATTTATCACTATAGGTCACATGACTCCCCTCTCTCTGGTAGGCGGGTCCTGGAGGCAGCAAAGCGGGCCAACCTGACAGGTCACTTCCTTTTTGTGGGATCAGACAGCTGGGGAGCAAAGAGTTCACCGATCATGGAGCTGGAGGACGTTGCCGAGGGGGCCGTCACCATCCTGCCCAAACGAGCCTCAATAGACGGTAATGACAGGGGTGTGTGTGCGTGTGTGTGTGTGTGTGTGCGTGCGTGCGTGTGCGCGCGTTGATTCTGTGCATGTACTTGTATCTGCTACATCCTCACAACTTTCAAGGACTGTTTCAGGGTTATGACTGACATTCGTCACCACCATGGGTTATGGGCTACGCTAACAGGTCTGGGTGACTAGGTTGGTACCTGGGAGCTCTGGGTCCCAGACCAGGGTGCAGTGGCTGCCCCTACCCCCACTACAAGGGTCAGGGCTTGGTTTGAGGGTGGGGATTAGTTGTGAGGGTTAGGGGCTAGGAAATAGCTCACACAGATGTAAATATAAGGGTGTGTGTGTGTGTGTGTGTGTGTCCAGGCTTCGACCAGTACTTTGTGTCTCGGTCTCTTGAGAACAACCGCAGGAACATCTGGTTCGCTGAGTTCTGGGAGGATGACTTCAGGTGTAAACTGACCCGGCCGGGAATCAAACTAGACCCTGATAAGAAGAAATGCACAGGTGAGCGCACATCTGAAGGGGCAGGGCCGGCGTGCTTAGTGTCTCGTCACTTGACTCATGTTTCCACCCAGGTGAGGAGAGGATTGGCCGGGACTCGTCGTACGAGCAGGAGGGGAAGGTCCAGTTTGTGATCGATGCGGTCTACGCAGTGGCGTACGCGCTTCACAATATGCACCAGAACCTGTGTCCTGGCAGCTCCGGCGTCTGCAGCAACATGGACCCGGTGGAGGGACGCTTGCTGCTCGACTACATCCGAGCTGTCAACTTTAACGGTGAGACTCGGTCATCTTCACGTAGCACATGATGCTTTCAGCGGTGTCCCTTATCACGACATTCATGCACCCTGTCCAAACTTGCAAATTATGTTCATGTGCGGGGTTCCAGTGGTTGACCTTCGTCAGGCAAGCGGTTTTTGTGAATGGAAAAGTAGCCAATCCCAGAGCCTGAGGGCCCAGCAGGTTCTGGAGATATTCTGAAGGTTGGCAGGAATCTGACTTCCTGCGTGGAAATATAACAGAAGTCCGTGAATGTGATTTGAGGTCTCAGAGTCGCTGCAGTGTCAAACAGGCCTGTAGGAGAACTCGCAGCAGAGGTCGGCGCCACCGCCAGGTCCAGCCGGCTCTTTATGATTCTGATTTTTTCTGCAGGTTTTTCTTGACTCAGAGATGCTGAACGACAATCAGTTAATGCACTTGGCGTGTGTTTGAACCACTGCTCTCTTCACCATCTTAGTGAGGACATGGAGAAACAGTCATTGTTGTCATAAACATCAGAATACGACGCATCACCTCATCAGTCGGACCAATCAGCAACAACAGTACTGACCCCAGTCACACGGGGGTACGAGTTGAAAACCACCTAGAATTGCTTGTGTGTGAATAATTCAAGTGAGCAGCTGCTGAAAGGCTCAGGTGAAAGTCTTCCTGCTCACCTGTTTACTTTAACTTTAGAGGAAACACTCAAGTGTCTTTGGAGCTGATGGACGACCTCTGACCTGCTCCTGTGGTCTCGCGTCTGCTGTGTCTGTTGATCCGTGTCCTGTCACGTTCTCCAACATGGCGAGGACGTTATGAAACATGGCTGGTGTTCTGTCTTGGTCTCTTCAGACATTAAACCAGTTTGCCTACAGAACACCAAGAGGAACAGGAGTGTCAGGTGTTTGTTGACAGTTCCCCTCACAGAGATCCAGAACCAAATCTATAAGAGTCGTGGTGGGGGTGGAGCCTATCCCAGCTGACATTGGGTGAGAGGCGGGGTTCACCCTGGACGGGTCACCAGTCCATCTCAGGGCCATCAGGAGCAGTTAGGGGTTTAGAGTCTTGCTCAAGGACACTTGGACGTGGTCATTACTGGAAATGTGAACGTTATTCTGTGACTGAATTTTAACTCAAGCATCAAATGCTAACCGTTAGCTGTAAACATTTGTCTAAGATGGCGGAGCTGCTTTTGTATGTAGAAGGACCTGAAGCAAACCTGGCAGCTCAGCTAACACCCAAATGTGTCTCAATGTAGGTCAAGTTTGACTTTCACCCTCTCGGCAAACAAAGTTTACTTTTATTTTCATGGGATCCAGAGACTTCCTGTTTGAAATGAGCTGTGATGTTTTGGAACTTCCAGTCATGCTGAGGCTGACCTCTGCAACGGTTCCTTTGACATTTTCATCCTCATCAAGGACTGTAAACTTAACTTAGGTAGTCTCATCTGTCTGTCTGCGTCCACAGGAAGTGCAGGAACCAGTGTTTTGTTTAATGAGAATGGAGATGCTCCTGGGCGCTACGACATCTTCCAGTTCCAGATGACCAATCACAGCCATCCTGGCTACCATGTCATCGGCCAGTGGACCAATAACCTGCGACTCAATGTAAGATGCTGATTGGGCCCAACGTGCCATGTAAAACCTGAGCTGCTCTGACATTAACAGCTGTCTGTTTCTCTGCCTCCACCTGTCTGTCTCTCAGTTGGAGGAGATGCAGTGGTCTGGAGGAGACAAATCAGTCCCAGACTCCATCTGTAGTTTCCCCTGTAAACCAGGAGAGAGGAAGAAGATGGTGAAAGGCGTCCCCTGCTGCTGGCACTGTGAGGTGAGTGACCTTTCTGTCCATCGACCTATCATCAATCTGTCTCTCTGACCCATCATTCTGATCTGTCTGTCTCTCTGCCTGTCTGCAGCTCTGTGATGGGTATCTTTACCAGCTGGATGAATTTACCTGTGAGGCGTGTCCATCAGACATGCGTCCTGCTCCAAACAGAACCGCCTGTCGTCCAACTCCAATCATCAAACTGGAGTGGAACTCCCCCTGGTCCCTAGTCCCCGCCTCTCTTGCTATGCTTGGTATCCTGGCAACCAGCTTTGTAGTGATCACCTTCATCCGTTTTAACGACACACCAATTGTTAGAGCATCAGGCCGTGAGCTCAGCTATGTCTTATTGACAGGTAAACATTTCTACTGACGTTTGTACTGGCAGGTAAACATTTCTACTGATGTTTGTACTGGCAGGTAAACATTTCTACTGACCTTTGTACTGGCAGGTAAACATTTCTACTGACCTTTGTACTGGCAGGTAAACATTTCTACTGACCTTTGTACTGGCAGGTAAACATTTCTACTGACCTTTGTACTGGCAGGTAAACATTTCTACTGACCTTTGTACTGGCAGGTTAACATTTCTACTGACCTTTGTACTGGCAGGTAAACATTTCTACTGACCTTTGTACTGGCAGGTAAACATTTCTACTGACCTTTGTACTGGCAGGTAAACATTTCTACTGACCTTTGTACTGGCAGGTTAACATTTCTACTGACCTTTGTACTGGCAGGTAAACATTTCTACTGACGTTTGTACTGGCAGGTAAACATTTCCACTGACCTTTGTACTGGCAGGTAAACATTTCCACTGACCTTTGTACTGGCAGGTAAACATTTCTACTGACGTTTGTACTGGCAGGTAAACATTTCCACTGACCTTTGTACTGGCAGGTTAACATTTCTACTGACCTTTGTACTGGCAGGTTAACATTTCTAGTGACCTTTGTACTGGCAGGTAAACATTTCCACTGACCTTTGTACTGGCAGGTTAACATTTCTAGTGACCTTTGTACTGGCAGGTTAACATTTCTAGTGACCTTTGCACTGGCAGGTTAACATTTCTACTGACCTTTGTGCTGAACTGTTATCATGTCTGTGTAGTGACACTGTAGCTGGCAGATAAACACCATTGCTGCATCTAGATTTCTTTGAATGGAAAAATCACTTTGACATGACACGACCTGAGTGCTTCCATCGCGGGAGGTAAAAGCTGATATGTTAGCGTTGTCATCTGCAGTAAGATGATGTCATTTACCTTCATCCTTTCTCAGGTATCTTTCTGATCTACTTGATCACCTTCCTGATGATCGCTGAGCCTGGAGTGGTGGTTTGTGCATTTCGGCGGCTGCTGCTGGGCCTCGGTATGGCCATCACTTACTCTGCCATGTTAACGAAAACCAACCGAATCTACCGCATCTTTGAACAGGGAAAGAGGTCCGTGACTCCGCCCAAATTTATCAGCCCGACCTCCCAGCTGGCCATCACCTTCATCCTCATCTCTGTCCAGGTGAGAACACAGGAATGGAACCACTTCCTGGTATGATTTTATCAGAGCATCATCATGTGGTTCATGTGTGTGTTTGTGTATTAGATCCTTGGTGTGTTTGTGTGGTTCGCTGTCATTCCACCTCACACCATTATTGACTACGAGGAGCTCCGCCCCCCAAATCCTGACTTGGCCAGAGGGATTCTGAAGTGCGACATGTCTGACCTGTCAATCATCTGCTGCCTCAGCTACAGTATTGTACTCATGGTAATGTGTCAACCACTTACTGATTTGGTATCAATCGAAGTTGTGACATTGCCAGCACAGATGCCATGAGTTGCAAGGTAACACATTGTTTGTGTTCCTAGGTAACATGTACAGTGTATGCAGTAAAAAGCCGCGGCGTCCCAGAGACGTTTAACGAAGCAAAGCCAATCGGCTTCACCATGTACACCACCTGCATCATCTGGCTTGCCTTCGTACCAATCTTCTTTGGTACCGCCCAGTCAACCGAGAAGGTAAAACCTGAGCCCAAAACCAGAGCATGAAGCTACGCCTCCTTCCAGGCTTTGTCCCCCTGCTGGTGGAACTCCTTCCCTGCAGGTGAAACGATGTAGTCGAAGACTCCAAAGTAGTTGACAGAGGGGGCGGAGCAACATCCAGGACAAAAGAATGAATGGCGATGTACAATTGAAGAGAAAACCAGGGAAAAGGCAAAAAAGTAGATAGAAAAAAGTCCACAAACTTTTCACTCCTACAAACAGAAAAAAAGCCCATGACCACGTGATCACATGATCCCATGATGATAAGTTAACAATGGTGGGTTGTGTTACTTAGTAACATGGAACATCACAGTATTATCTACCATGAAAAGTACCTCATTAAAGTACTTCTTTGTTACTATATTGATCACGATCAGCTATCGTAGCCCCTTTAACAGTCATGTTGCTATGGAGATGCAGGACTTTTAGTGACCTAGCAGTTAAAATGTGTCAGGAACAAAAAAACACCTGGAGTTCAGAGGGTTAAACCCAAAGATTAAAATTTCATTCTAAACTTGACTCTGTAAACACTTTTAGCTGCGTGACAGCTGGGTGGCTGCTGAGGACGATCATGTGATGTGACAGAAAGCTCCGGAATGGCGACTAGATGAATCTTCAGGTTCACAGAGACGCAACGGCGGCTGGCGAGTTCACCAGACGATCGTACGGAACCTTCATGAGAGTTTTGGTCCCTCAAGTCTGATGTGACACAAATTCCAAGTAAACGTTTTTTGGTTCAGGCTGAGTTCAGGGAGGGACGAGTCCTTAATGGATCTGAGAGAACAAGAGCAGAATTAGAAACAAAGTGGAGTCATTTCCAGGCAGAGGGGAGCAGCTGGATTATACAGATTATAATCCAACACGGGACATAATTATAGAGACATAGCTGTGTTAAAAAGTTGCCAAGAGATAAAAGGAAGCAATAAAAGCCACAAATAACGAGCAGGAAATGCTCGCGTCAGCGCAGAGCAGATCTGAGAGATTTATCTGAGAGCTGAAAGCATCGAGGACACAAAGAAGAAGAAAGCAGCTTTCAGATTCAGCAGAACGAGGCAGAGCTGCGACTCCTCTTTCAGGTTGAATCCAGCAGATTTACATCCCAGTGCTTCCTGGGAATTCTTGCCAAGATCTGCTTCTGGATCCCAGGAAAAACACCTGCAGAAGCCCAGGATTAGCCGAGCGTGTTTGTGACCTGAGACATTGGTTCTCTGCTGCTCTGCTGTCATCTCATTTCATGGTTTAGAACCTGACGCTGTTGAGTCAAATCACACTGATGCAAACGCCGCTGTAGCCAGCCAACCGCCTCCTGATGCCTCCTTTCATTCAGGTCACAGCTGCTCACGTTGAGAAAAAACAAGAAATTACCTGGAGTTTAGCATCGTGGTGATTGCACATGCTCCGTGATGTCTTTGTATCCATGTTTTTACGCAAGACCACCAGCGGTAACATCAGATGTTTGCTTGCAGAGCTAATGACCTTCCTCCTGCTACCATGTTTGATGGGAGAACCTCAGCCAGAAGCCCTGAAAGAAACAACAACAGAGCAGCACAGGAACAAATGTGATGGTAGTAGAACGTTGGTTCCCTCGCATCCAAGTCAGGGACCTGAAACCAGGTGTGTGGTTCCCAGCAGCTGGAGATACTAGCAGGTTCAGTTCCACATCAGATCCACCATTAAACACCACACCGGTGGATGGTGGAGGTTCAGTTCTACATCAGATCCTCCAGTAAACACCAGACTGGTGGATGGTGGAGGTTCAGTTCTACATCAGATCCACCAGTAAACACCAGACCTGTGGATGGTGGAGGTTCAGTTCTACATCAGATCCACCAGTAAACACCAGTCCGGTGGATGTTGGAGGTTCAGTTCTACATCAGATCCACCAGTAAACACCAGACCTGTGGATGGTGGAGGTTCAGTTCTACATCAGATCCACCAGTAAACACCAGTCCGGTGGATGTTGGAGGTTCAGTTCTACATCAGATCCACCAGTAAACACCAGACCTGTGGATGGTGGAGGTTCAGTTCTACATCAGATCCACCAGTAAACACCAGACTGGTGGATGGTGGAGGTTCAGTTCTACATCAGATCCACCAGTAAACACCAGACCTGTGGATGTTGGAGGTTCAGTTCTACATCAGATCCACCAGTAAACACCAGACTGGTGGATGTTGGAGGTTCAGTTCTACATCAGATCCACCAGTAAACACCAGACCTGTGGATGGTGGAGGTTCAGTTCTACATCAGATCCACCAGTAAACACCAGACTGGTGGATGTTGGAGTGGTGGAGTCTTAAAAACCTGGTTTGCTAACAAGAGTCTAGAGGAGCCTACAGAGGTCATGGAGGTCATTAAAGGTCATCAGGGGAAACACAAGAAGCCTGAAATGTACTGATGGTGACCTTGAAGTCACGTGACCCTGGTGTCGCTCCTTCCTAGGCTGATGTTAGCTTAGCACTGCTAACGTAGCATCCAGGCTTCCAGCATCATCAGAGGGTTCATTAGTGAAGATGATCTTGATGAACTGAACCTGGAAGATCATCAACTTTTGTTCACCAGAGCTGATTTACTGGTTCAATCACCACAATCACATGGAGCGATCCTATTGGCTGCTGGGGGAGGAACCAGGAGATGACCACTTCCTGATGGTGGAGGAACCAGGAGATGACCACTTCCTGTTGGTGGAGGAACCAGGGGATGATAGACAGACTTTATTAATCCCTTTTGGATGTTCCGCCAGGGAAATTGCACTCTCCTAAACATTCATTCACAGCACTGTTACCATAGAATAGACATAAATGAAACCTTAGCGAAAAATAGCAAGAGAAAACAAAGACTATATATATGCATATATATATGCATATATATATATATATATATGCATATATATATGCATATATATATATATGCATATATATATGCATATATATATGCATATATATATATATGCATATATATATGCATATATATATGCATATATATATGCATATATATATATGCATATATATATGTATATATATGCATATATATATATATGCATATATATATATATATGCATATATATGCATATATATATGCATATATATACATATATATATGCATATATATATATATGCATATATATATGCATATATATATATGCATATATATATGCATATATATATATATGCATATATATGCATATATATATATGCATATATATATGCATATATATGTATATGCATATATATATGCATATATATATATGCATATATATATGCATATATATATATGCATATATATATATGCATATATATATGCATATATATATATGCATATATATATATGCATATATATATATGCATATATATATATGCATATATATATATGCATATATATATGCATATATATATGCATATATATGCATATATATGCATATATATATGCATATATATATGCATATATATATATGCATATATATATATGCATATATATGCATATACATATATATGCATATATATATGCATATATATATATGCATATATATATATGCATATATATATGCATATATATATATATATGCATATATATATGCATATATATATGCATATACATATATATGCATATATATATGCATATATATATATATATATGCATATAAACATGTGCGTGTGCCTGTGTGTACCTGGATGATTATGTATATATGCATAGTTACAGGAATAATAATATTAATTGATCTTAATTGTTATTATAACAATAGTAACGATGATGATATAATATGATATAATATAAAAAAATATATAACAATAGTTATAATAATAATAATAATAGCAGCAGTCGTAACAATAATTATCCATCCATCGTCATCTTCCGCTTATTCCTACACATTAAGTGTCGCGGGGGGTGGAGCCTATCCCAGCGTCAACGGCCGAGAGGCGGGGTTCACCCTGGACAGGTCACCAGTCCATCACAGGGCCAACATACAGAGACGAACAACCATTCACACTCACATTCACACCTACGGTCAATTTAGAGTCTGGATTAACCTGGTCCCTCTTGATGTCTTTGGACTGTGGAGGAAGCTGGAGTACCAGAGAGAACCCAGCAGGAACAGGGAGAACATGGAGACTCACACAGAAAGATCCCATACCTGAGCTGGGACTCGAACCCAGAACCTTCTTGCTGTGAGGACACAGTGAGGACCACTGCACCACCATGCAGCCACAATAATAATAATAATAATAATAATAATAAAAAACAGTCTCTTGTACTGCACATGAGTGTCCGGTTGTTATCGGGGCAGGTTATTGGTGCTCAGCCCTCTCCTACAGTCCTTCTGTTTGCCCCCCCCCCTCCAGTGAGGAGTTTAACAGTTTGATGGCTCGGGAAGGACTTCTTCAGTCTGTTGCTCCTGCACTTGGGGAGGAGCAGCCTCTGGCTGAACAGGCTTCTCTGGCTGGTGGTGACAGTGTGCAGAGGGTGGCTGACATTGTCCAGGATGTCCAGCAGTTTGTCCAGAGTTCTTCTCTCTGCTACTGTTGCCAGAGGGTCCAGCTTCATCCCAACCACTGAGCTGGCCCGCCTGATCAGCTTCTCCAGCCTGGAGAGGTCTGCCTTCGTCACACTCCCCCCCCCCCCCCCAGCACACCACAGCGTAGGACAGGACGCTGAAGACCACAGACTGATAGAACATCCACAGGAGCCTCCTGCAGATGTTGAAGGCTCTCAGCCTCCTCAGGAAGTCCATCCTGCTCTGAGCCTTCTTGTACAGCTGCCTCGTGTTGCTCGTCCAGTCCTGCCTGTTGTCCTGCCACAGCCCAAGATATTTATAGGTCTGTACGACCTCAACCTCCTCCGTTCCTATCAGAACTGGTCTAGGTCTGGGTCTGTCCCTCCCAAAGTCAATGACCAGCTCCTTAGTTTTGGAGGTGTTGAGGTGCAGGCTGTTGTTGTGGCACCAGGCAACAAAGTTCCTCACCAGGCACCTGTACTCCTCCTCTTCACTGTCCCTGATACACCCCACGATGGCTGTGTCATCTGCGAACTTCTGGATGTGACACAGTTCAGAGTTATAGCAGAAGTCCGCGGTGTACAGGGTGAAGAGGATAGGGGACAGTCCAGTCCCCTGCGGAGCACCGATGCTGCTGACCACAGTGTCAGACGTGATGTCCTTTAGCCTGACGAACTGTGGCCTGTCGGTGAGGTCACTGGAGATCAAAGCAATCAGGCCAGGGTCCACTCACATTTGTAGGAGCTTGTCCTGTAGTGCAGGGGGCTGGATCGGATTAAAGGCACTTGAGAAATCCAGGAAGAGGATCCTCAATGAGCCTTTCCCCTTGTCCAGATGCGAGTGGGCTTGGTGTAGCAGGTAGAGGATGGCGTCCTCCACACCGACCTTCCCCCGGTAGGCAAACTGTAGAGGGTCCTCAGCATGCTGCACCTGAGGCCTGAGGGGGTTGAGGAAGAGCCGCTCCAGAGTCTTCATCAGGTGTGAAGTTAGTGCCATCGGTCAGAAGTCGTTCAGCTCGCTGGGCCGGTTCTTTTTAGGGACTGGAACGATGCATGACGTCTTCCATAGGGTGGGCACTTTCCCGAGCTGCAGACTCAGGTTGAAGACCCGTTGTAGCGGCTCCCCAAGTTCAGCAGCACAGGTCTGGAGGAGCCAGGGACACACTCTGTCTAGTCCTGCTGCCTTTTGGGGCCGAAGCTTCCTCAGTTCAATGAAGAAGACGTCCGTGGTGCATTGTGGGCCATAGGTTACTCCGTTGCCTACTTGGCAATTCGGACGCAGCATTGGAGACAACCACTTCCTGTTGCTGGAGGAACCAGGAGATGACCACTTCCTGTTGGTGGAGGAACCAGGAGATGACCACTTCCTGTTGATGGAGGAACCAGGGGATGACCACTCCCTGCTGCTGGAGGAACCAGGGGATGACCACTTCCTGTTGGTGGAGTAACCAGGAGATGACCACTTCCTGTTGGTAGAGGAACCAGGACATGACCACTTCCTGCTGGTGGAGAAACCAGTGCTGCGTCCGAATTGCCAAGTAGCAACCTACGTCCTGCTGCTACGTCCTACCGCTACAGCCTCCTGCTACAACCTAAACACGGCGGCACCATTCAGACACCCTAGAAGCACGACCTCTGCTGGCAGAGCACAGATACTGCAAATAGATAGACAGCACCAACGAAAGCCCCACCTGCTGGCCTGACTGTGGTACTGCACTCCACTCTGAACGCACCTTTCACTCATTCTCTATTATTAAGCACATTAACGCACCTTTAAAGGTGTGTTCACACGCGTCGCGTTTGGTGTGAACACACCTGTAGTCATCAACAATGGACTCAATTTTATTCAGCGCTTTTCTACCTCAGCAGCACTCAAAGCTCTTTACAGTGTCGTCTCATTCACCCGTTCACTCACACACTGATGGTGGAGCTGCCATGCAAGGCGCCAACCTACTCATCAGGAGCAATTATGGGTTCAGTATCTTGCTCAAGGACACTTCAACATGGTCACCGGTGTCGAGGATCGAACCAACGACCCTTTGGTTGCTCGACGGACACTCTAACCCTGAGCCACGCCGCCCGTCTATGACTATAAATGTTGGTGTTGCATAAGAATGGGAGACTGTAGGTGGCGGGTCCACAAGTTTTAAGGTGACGAAGAAGACGTCTGCGGTGCATTGTGGGTCATGGGTTGCTCCGTTGCCTACTTGGCAATTCGGACGCAGCATTGGAGACAACCACTTCCTGTTGGTGGAGTAACCAGGAGACAACCACTTCCTGTTGGTGGAGTAACCAGGAGATGACCACTTCCTGTTGGTGGAGTAACCAGGAGACAACCACTTCCTGTTGGTGGAGTAACCAGGAGATGACCACTTCCTGCAGGACTAAAAACATTCCTCAACCCTTACATTCTAACTTCCTGTTGGGCTACAAACGCACCTCCTCCCTGGGTTACATTGTATGGTGGCTAGTTACCAAGAATAGAAGGTACTTTGGCCTCATGTGTGGGTTCTCGCTCTACGTTCCTGCTGAATTCTACAGTGTTTTGATTCTTTGGCTCCAACTGGAAGTCCTGGTGGAGGAGTGAGTCATTGGTGGAAAGTCATGATTGAAATGAGACGTCATGTGAGAGTAAATGCTTCCAGCCTGGTCCTGTCGTGTCCTCCTGCGTCCCAGAGATAACATTCAGTCCTTGTCTGTCTTCACGTCTCCTCTTCAGCTGAAGAGCAAATGAAAGAAGCTGCTTTCTTTTTCTGTTCTATCAGAGAGCAACTGAACAAACAGAGGTGTGTGTGTGTGTGTGTGTTTGTGAGAGAGAGAGAGAGAGAGAGAATTATTACAGAACCACGAGGATGTAGGAGGTCTCTATTGTCTAATGGCTTAACACACACATTTTAATCTCTGTTACAAAGAAACACATTCAGACTCTGTGTGTGTGTGTGTGTGTGTGTGTGTGAGAGAGAGAGAGAGAGAGTGAATTTGTGTAGTCTGGTGAAGCATGGCTGAGTGAAGCATCGGTTCTAGAACACCAGGTTCAGGACGGAACTGAGACCTCCAACAGAACTAAATGAATCTGTCGTCATCAAACATTCATGAACTATTAGAAATGTACGGCTCATAAATGTTGGCGTTTCTTGAGAAATTAAATTAATACACTCATGTAAATGTATTTGAATACATCTGGATTCCCACAAAAGCCCCGCAACGTAGTTGTGGTGGGAGCGCCTGATGGGAGCGGCCATGTTTGAATGCCTCCAGTGAGCAGCAGCTCGCGTGCGTCCAGCGTCGGGCCCCCCTGCTACGAGAGCTTGAGCACACTGACCCTGTCATTGTGACGTTCTCTGTTCTCTTCTGAAGGTCTGCTGTAAAGTTTAGGTCAAATAAAATATATTCATGTGACAAAACCAAATTTGACCAGATGAGAAAGGAAGCTTGCTCTTTCGTCTTGTTCTGATTGATTTGGCTGAATTGGACTTGAACTCAGAGTTCCGGCCCGGCTCGATGCCAATCTGGTCCTGCAGGGCAGATTTGGAGTTCTGGCTGGTTCTAGATGTCCTTCAGGTGGAGGTGTGGCCTACATGGACTACCCGACTGTGTCCTTGTCTCGTTTTCTCCACAGATGTTCATCCAGACCGCCACTCTGACCGTGTCCATGTCCCTCAGTGCATTTGTGTCTCTCGGGATGCTTTACCTGCCCAAAGTTTACGTCATCATCTTGCACCCTGAGCAGAATGTCCAGAAGAGGAAGAGGAGCTTCAAGGTGGCAGCACTGCTTCAGTCTTGAATGTCGTGATGTTGTGGCGTGTCACTGACGCTCGCTGTCCTGCAGGCGGTCGTCCAGGCGGCTCGTCTGTCTCAGAAATCCTCTGAGAAACAGAACGGCGAGACGAAGATCGAGCCTGACAGATCTCAGTAGCGCCGCGAACAGCAGGTAGGACCACACGCCTGATGTTGGTCACCTGACTCGTAACAGCAGCGCCTGTGCCGCTGACGAGGAAACGTTTGTGTGATTTCGATTTGCTGTTGTGTTTTTGTTCGTCAAAACCCAGTGGTTAATGTCTGATATAGAAATCAATCAAAGGACAAAAACTGCGTGTAAACATAGTATCACCCTTATGTGGTCGTGTGTTCTTACCTCACGCCATCGCGTCAACGTAGGTTTTTTCTGCAATGAAGAAATGAGGCTGCAACTGATTCATGGGCTTTTCTGAATGTTGGAAATTCAGAAAAAAATCCATCCATCCCTCCTTCCCTCCACCCATCCCTCCATCCCTCCCTCTTCTCCTGTTGAGGGTGGTGGGGGTGGAGCCTATCCCAGCAGCCTTCCCCCTGGACAGGTCACCAGTCCATGGCAGGGCCAACACATAGAGACAGACAACCATTGGCTCTCCCAGCCACGCCTACGGTCAATTTAGAGTCTGGATTAACCTGGTCCCTCTTGATGTCTTTGGACTGTGGAGGAAGCTGGAGTACCAGAGAGAACCCAGCAGGAACAGGGAGAACATGGAGACTCACCCAGAAAGACCCCGTGCTGCAGCCGGGGCTCCACCCACAACCTTCTTGATGGGGGCCACAGGGAGGACCCCTGCACCACCCACAACCTTCTTGCTGGGGGCCACAGTGAGGACCACTGCACCACCGGGCCGCCTTCAGAAAAAAATACTTTTTCAAATTCATAACATTCATAGTTTGTACAACATTAAAATCAATCTTTTAAAAAAAACCAACATTGCACATTGTTGCTATGACAACAAATTAAACTCACAGTGACAAAATGAACCAGAGACAGTCAGTCCCTCTGAGGACAGGCTCAGGGCCAGGGACTACATCTCCCTGCATGCTTTGCAGAATGTGTTAAAGGGGTGGAGTAACCGTCTAAACCTGAGTCCACGTGCCTGTATCGTGTCTACTGTGCTGAAATGTTCTCTCTTTAGATACTTCACTGAATGATTGACAGCTAGGGGGCGGTTCATGTCCTTATATGGTCAGGAGGCAGGTCTTGCATGTTGGCTTTCAGGATGAAGATGATTCCTGACATCTGGATGCTGCTGCAGATATTTCTGGAGGAGTTGCTGAATATTTCAGTTGCTTGTTAAAGATTCAGGCAGCAGCCAAGAGTTTGGCTCTGCAGCAGCGTCGCCACAGGCCGCCGGTTCGAGTTCCTGTCGACGCAGGGTGTCACAGAGGTCGCAAGTTTGCTGTAATGGTCTTCTCCGTCCTCGCTGATACCGTGCTGCCTTGCTCTGCAGGGAGTCGAACCATCGGGCGCATCAGCAGGGAGAGTAAACCCGAGACGGAGGTTTGATTTCCAATATCCTGTTGGATGGCGTTTCAGACAGGAAGCTGCCGATGATGGAGGATGTGTGTCTGCAGCTGTGTGTTAAATGACCCGTCTCAGATATCAACCATGAATAATTCATGTGACGATTCTCTGAACTCAACATGTGGGACATGTCAAAAGACACGTTTCCATGGAGACGACAGATCCAGTTTTATCTTTCAGTTTGAGCTGACGAAGCTCCGAAGTTCTCCAGCAGGCGTCGGAATCCCGCCGTCAAGGTGTGAGGTCATGTGTCGGTTGTAGTGACGAACAGAAGAATCTATTCAGTCAGAATCTGATGGTTCGTAAACTTGCTGTTATTGGCTGCTGGATAGGAAGGATGATGATGATGACATCCACCGTGAAGAGTGGGAGGAGTTAAAGGGACAATCTGCCCATGATGACATCACACCGACCGTGGAGACTTCGCCTTTAAATGTTTACTGATGTGTGAACGGCTCGTCACTCACTGTGGTTTATTCTCTTGCCTCAGGTTGACGCTGACCAATCCCTGCACAGCATCTGATGACATCATCACCATGAAGACTGCATGGTTCACTGTAACACTAACTCAACCCAACACACACACAATACATCCCAAAAAATAAACTTTTCTCTGGACTTTTATTTTGAAAATCTGGCAGGTTGTTATTTCCCTCTAGTGAGAAACAGGTATTACAGGAATGTTGACATGACAACAGGTGTTTTGGGACGCTTCCATGTGTCTGGCATGTCTGTTGGAACCTCGACATTCATAAACCTCACTGCTGTTCAGGTTGGCATAGAAACGACGTTCCTGCACTTGATGCTTCAGGGTGGTTGTTAGCTGGATCAGCTAGCTAGCACATTGATGCTAACCATGCGGCTACATCAGCTGATGGGAATAAATTGATCTGATTTGATGAATTGATGTTTCTTTGCAGCTGAGAAGCTCCAGTTGTGACCAGCGACAGGATTTCCTGTTTTACTTTCACACTGAAGACATTCAGTTGAACGAAACACAGACTTGAGTTTTATTTTGAAACCCAACCAGCTGAAGTAGGCCGTGCGCACCTGCTGGAAGCATTTAAACCTCTGAAGCATCAAATCGAGCCTGTAGCCTCCCAGCAGGGGACAGGAAGTGCGGTCTTTTCTCAATAAAAGAAAAATCCTGTCGCCCTGTTTTCAAGGGTTTGATTGATTTCTTATCACCAATACCTGAACCGTCGATTGGCGCTGATGTGTTTGTGCTCGAGTGACCAAACATCCTGGTTCCGTGTCCTGTCCTGGCCGTCCTGGGTTTTTCTCTCCATCCGCCAACAGGAGGCAAACATTAGGTGTTGAGATGCGCAGCCATCGTTGAGGGAACTTCCAGGATGGTGTCAGTGATCAAAATATGGCCGCCCTAGTTTGTGGAGACAAGTGTCTCATCCATCGTTCATCCAATCAGGGTGCGTCCTTCTGTCCTTGTTTTCTCTTCTTGTGTTTCATTAAAGACCGACTGGTGAAAATGTCGCTTCAGGTTTCATTCATTATATTTCATGACATGAAGAACCTGCATCACATGACGCGTGACATCAGCAGGATGACACCTGAAACAAATGAGTCTGTGATCTGATAATCGATCGGATGCTCCTGATTGACACCTGATCAATAGATCTGCACCACTGATGGAGGGACGAGGGCGCAGCGCCACGACGCTGGTGGAACCAGGGACAAAAGCTACTAGAAGCTGAAACAATCAAATAATTCATTAAAACCAGACACACACACACACACACACACACACACACACACAGGGATCACTAAGAAGCAGAGTTGCAGTTTCTTTCTCACCGGGACATTTATGGCTCATTGCTGCCCCCTGGTGGTGGCGCTGCGGAGGCTCCAGGGTGAGACTAAAACCATCCATCCGTCAGGTGGGACGAGCGGAGCGCTGAGACCACGAGGGTTATCAACAGCAACCCAAGGCTGGAATGTCTAATCATGTTTATAGAAAAATGCTAATTAGGTAATCAGAAATAAGGAACGCCAGGAGGAAATAAAGCGACGCCATGGCAACGCAGGTAGAAATGCAGAGGGTATTTTTGTTCCTCTCCCGAGTTTTCGTCAGTATCACAGATATAAAAAGTCACTGGTGCAGTACCAGATTCCTGTCTCTGACCAGATCTCTGACCAGATTCCTGTCTCTGACCAGATCTCTGACCAGATTCCTGTCTCTGACCAGATCTCTGACCAGATTCCTGTCTCTGACCAGATTCCTGTCTCTGACCAGATCTCTGACCAGATTCCTGTCTCTGACCAGATCTCTGACCAGATTCCTGTCTCTGACCAGATTCCTGTCTCTGACCAGATCTCTGACCAGATTCCTGTCTCTGACCAGATCTCTGACCAGATTCCTGTCTCTGACCAGATTCCTGTCTCTGACCAGATCTCTGACCAGATTCCTGTCTCTGACCAGATTCCTGTCTCTGACCAGATCTCTGACCAGATTCCTGTCTCTGACCAGATCTCTGACCAGATTCCTGTCTCTGACCAGATCTCTGACCAGATTCCTGTCTCTGACCAGTTGGATAAAAAGTGATTTATTCCCTCCAGAATGAACCTGCGGCTCCTGACTGATGTCCTCGGAGGGCTCAGGTGGATCTGGAGGCCATTTTCGGGAATGAAGCTCTCGTTGATGGAAGGCTGAGTTTGATGGGCAGCTTTCTAAGATCCAATCAGGTTCCAGGAGGAACCCCCCCCCCCCCCCCTTATCCATTTGGGTTGGTTTGACTCGTCCTAAATGATCGTCACCAAATAACTTTAATAGCAGCGCTGACACATTCCAGGTCAGTGGCTTTGGGACCTCCGTCCTCCCTCCTTTAACTCAACTTCCTCCTCTGTTTTCCGGTTCCGGACGTTCCTGAAGTCACCTGGTTCGTATGTTTGATCGCTTCTTCAGGCAGAGAAAAGGCTGGGACCAGGAATCTGGAGAGACTTTCCATTTTTGTCAGGACGGCTGGAGCAGGAACAGAGAAGTCCTTTGAGACCAGAGGTTTCAGAGCGGTTTGCATCTGTCCAGCTGGTTCCAGATGTTGAGCTCCGTTAAAGCGGCGTCCTCCTGGTCAACACGGGCACCTGAGTGTCTCACGGCTGGTTTCACTGGACATCACGAGCTGTCAGCACAGAGTCACGGGGCGCTAATGAACCACATTTTTAAGGTTCAGCTTTAAGCCTTGGAAGAACAATCGATTGTGTCGATAACTTCAGGGATCTGGTCGCTCTTTCAAGAAAACTGCTGTCAGCAGCCGGTTGGCGAGTCACCACTCTGACTGACACTTCCAGGGCTGCGCTCAAGTGAAGGGACATGAGGCGTCCCTGTTTCACGCCTTCACCTCCTGGGCGCGTCCCACATGACGGTGCTGTTTGAGTGTCTGTAAACACGTTTAACCACGTCAGTGACGTCAACACCGCATTCAAACAGTTCCAGGCTACCAAACATAAATGTGTGTTCCACTGAATCGATGCTTTAAGGAAGAAGCAACAAATCAAACTCTGCATCGATCGCTCTCAGGTAAGTCGAGGGCCCAGCATTGTCATCAACAAGCCGCCTTTTATCAACCGACGGTGGGTCTGACGTCACTGACTGAAACGTGATGAACGTAGTCGTGAAAACGCCGTACAGCGCCTCCGTGATCAGCTGCTCCAGTCTGATCCTCCTCCTGCTGGTCCCTCATCTTTCGACTGCTTACGTCTGTCACATCCAACATGGCGGCCTCCGCGGCATCGCGTGAGCTTTTCAAGGAAGGAGTGAGAGCGGTGCTGCACACCTGGCCGGTTCTCCAGGTGGACAAACACACACACACACACACACACACACACACACACACACACACACACACACACAAGGAAAGCCGACAGCCTCACCGCTTACACGAGACAAGCTAACAGGCTAATACTAGCAGGCTTATCGCGTGCGTCTCTACCGACCAGCTTACCTGCTGACGTCACGCCGAGCAGATAAACTGCAGTAGAAATGTGATTGGCGACTGATCGATACCGGAGGGGACGGCTTGACGCGTCAAGATGGCACAAGCAGTTGGAAGAACGCGTCCGAAACGCCACACGCCGCCCTCCTGAGGGGCAGAAACAGTGCGCGTCAGTGTGTACTCACGAGTACGCGCTGTCCACACTTACTCTGGAGAAATGGCTTAGCATGCATTGATGGACACGAGTCAAGCAGAAAACTCCCACAATGCAATGCGACGGTGTTCGGTAGGTGTTGCGCTGGCGTCACTCCGAGAGTATGTGACGTTGTGTTGTCGTCACTTGACGGGGCACTGAAGTTACAAAAGCTACAGGTACAGAGATTCTGATGGATGATAGTGCTGAGTAGGCTATTCTGAATTACTACTACTGCTACTACAACTACTGATGCCACTACTGCTACTGATGCTACTACTGCTACTACAACTACTGATGCTACTGATGCTACTACAACTACTGATGCTACTAATGCTACTACTGCTACTACAACTACTGATGCTACTACTGCTAGTGATGCTACTACTGCTACTACAACTACTGATGCTACTACTGCTAGTGATGCTACTACTGCTACTACAACTACTGATGCTACTACTGCTAGTGATGCTACTACTGCTACTGATGCTACTACTGCTACTACAACTACTGATGCTACTACAACTACTGATGCCACTACTGCTACTGATGCTACTACTGCTACTACAACTACTGATGCTACTACAACTATTGATGCCACTATTGCTACTGATGCTACAACTGCTACTACAACTACTGATGCTACTACTGCTAGTGATGCTACTACTGCTACTGATGCTACTACAACTACTGATGCTACTACTGCTACTACAACTACTGATGCTACTACTACTACAACTACTGATGCTACTACTGCTACTACAACTACTGATGCTACTACTACTATGACTACTGCTACCACTGCTGCTGCTAGTACTACTACTACTGCTACCACTGCTGCTACTACTACTACTACTACTGCTACCACTGCTGCTAATACTACGACTGCTACCACTGCTGCTGCTACTACTACAACTACTGCTGCTACTATGACGACTGCTACCACTGCTGTTACTACTTCTACAACTACTGCTATTGCTACAACTGCTACTGCTGCTACTACAACTACTGATGCTATTACTACTACTACAACTACTACTACTGATGCTACTACTACAACTACAACTACTGATGCTACTACTACGACTACAACTACTGATGCTACTACTGCGACTAAAACTATTGATGCTACTACTGCTACTACAACTACTGATACTACTACTGCTACTACAACTACTGATGGTACTGGTACTACTACTACTACGACTACTGCTACCACTGCTGCTACTAGTACTACGACTACTGCTACCACTGCTGCTACTACTACTACTACTACTACTGCTAACACTGCTGCTACTACTACTACTACTACTACTACTACAACTACTGCTATTGCTACAACTACTACTGCTACCACTGCTGCTACTACGACTACTGCTACTACTGCTGTTACTACTTCTACAACTACTGCTATTGCTACAACTACTACTGCTGCTACTACAACTACTGATGCTACTACTACTACTACAAGTACTGATGCTACTACTACGACTACAACTACTGATGCTACTACTACGACTACAACTACTGCTGCTACTACTACTGATGCTGCTACTGCTACTACTGCTACCACTGCTGTTACTACTTCTACAACTACTGCGATTGCTACAACTGCTACTGCTGCTACTACAACTACTGATGCTATTACTACTACTACAACTACTACTACTGATGCTACTACTACAACTACAACTACTGATGCTACGACTACAACTACAACTACTGATGCTACGACTACGACTACAACTACTGATGCTACTACAACTACTGATGCTACTACTGCGACTACAACTACTGATACTACTACTGCTACTACAACTACTGATACTACTACTGCTACTACAACTACTGATGGTACTGGTACTACTACTACTACGACTACTGCTACCACTGCTGCTACTAGTACTACTACTACTGCTACCACTGCTGCTACTACTACTACTACTACTACTACTACAACTACTGCTATTGCTACTACTACTACTACAACTACTGCTATTGCTACAACTACTACTGCTACCACTGCTGCTACTACGACTACTGCTACCACTGCTGTTACTACTTCTACAACTACTGCTATTGCTACAACTACTACTGCTACGGCTGCTACTACAACTACTGATGCTACAACTACTACTACAACTACTGATGCTACTACTACGACTACAACTACTGCTGCTACTACTACGACTACAACTACTGCTGCTACTACTACTGATGCTGCTACTGCTACTACTACTACTACTGCTACCACTGCTGCAACTACTACTACTACAACTACTACTGCTGCTACTACAACTACTGATACTACTACTGCTACTACAACTACTGATACTACTACTGCTACTACAACTACTGATGGTACTGGTACTACTACTACTACGACTACTGCTACCACTGCTGCTACTAGTACTACTACAACTACTACTGCTGCTACTACAACTACTGATGCTATTACTACTACTACAACTACTACTACTGATGCTACGACTACGACTACAACTACTGATGCTACTACAACTACTGATGCTACTACTGCTACTACAACTACTGATGCTACTACTACTATGACTACTGCTACCACTGCTGCTGCTAGTACTACTACTACTGCTACCACTGCTGCTACTACTACTACTACTACTGCTACCACTGCTGCTAATACTACGACTGCTACCACTGCTGCTGCTACTACTACAACTACTGCTGCTACTATGACGACTGCTACCACTGCTGTTACTACTTCTACAACTACTGCTATTGCTACAACTGCTACTGCTGCTACTACAACTACTGATGCTATTACTACTACTACAACTACTACTACTGATGCTACTACTACAACTACAACTACTGATGCTACTACTACGACTACAACTACTGATGCTACTACTGCGACTAAAACTATTGATGCTACTACTGCTACTACAACTACTGATACTACTACTGCTACTACAACTACTGATGGTACTGGTACTACTACTACTACGACTACTGCTACCACTGCTGCTACTAGTACTACGACTACTGCTACCACTGCTGCTACTACTACTACTACTACTACTGCTAACACTGCTGCTACTACTACTACTACTACTACTACTACAACTACTGCTATTGCTACAACTACTACTGCTACCACTGCTGCTACTACGACTACTGCTACTACTGCTGTTACTACTTCTACAACTACTGCTATTGCTACAACTACTACTGCTGCTACTACAACTACTGATGCTACTACTACTACTACAAGTACTGATGCTACTACTACGACTACAACTACTGATGCTACTACTACGACTACAACTACTGCTGCTACTACTACTGATGCTGCTACTGCTACTACTGCTACCACTGCTGTTACTACTTCTACAACTACTGCGATTGCTACAACTGCTACTGCTGCTACTACAACTACTGATGCTATTACTACTACTACAACTACTACTACTGATGCTACTACTACAACTACAACTACTGATGCTACGACTACAACTACAACTACTGATGCTACGACTACGACTACAACTACTGATGCTACTACAACTACTGATGCTACTACTGCGACTACAACTACTGATACTACTACTGCTACTACAACTACTGATACTACTACTGCTACTACAACTACTGATGGTACTGGTACTACTACTACTACGACTACTGCTACCACTGCTGCTACTAGTACTACTACTACTGCTACCACTGCTGCTACTACTACTACTACTACTACTACTACAACTACTGCTATTGCTACTACTACTACTACAACTACTGCTATTGCTACAACTACTACTGCTACCACTGCTGCTACTACGACTACTGCTACCACTGCTGTTACTACTTCTACAACTACTGCTATTGCTACAACTACTACTGCTACGGCTGCTACTACAACTACTGATGCTACAACTACTACTACAACTACTGATGCTACTACTACGACTACAACTACTGCTGCTACTACTACGACTACAACTACTGCTGCTACTACTACTGATGCTGCTACTGCTACTACTACTACTACTGCTACCACTGCTGCAACTACTACTACTACAACTACTACTGCTGCTACTACAACTACTGATACTACTACTGCTACTACAACTACTGATACTACTACTGCTACTACAACTACTGATGGTACTGGTACTACTACTACTACGACTACTGCTACCACTGCTGCTACTAGTACTACTACAACTACTACTGCTGCTACTACAACTACTGATGCTATTACTACTACTACAACTACTACTACTGATGCTACGACTACGACTACAACTACTGATGCTACTACAACTACTGATGCTACTACTGCTACTACAACTACTGATGCTACTACTACTATGACTACTGCTACCACTGCTGCTGCTAGTACTACTACTACTGCTACCACTGCTGCTACTACTACTACTACTACTGCTACCACTGCTGCTAATACTACGACTGCTACCACTGCTGCTGCTACTACTACAACTACTGCTGCTACTATGACGACTGCTACCACTGCTGTTACTACTTCTACAACTACTGCTATTGCTACAACTGCTACTGCTGCTACTACAACTACTGATGCTATTACTACTACTACAACTACTACTACTGATGCTACTACTACAACTACAACTACTGATGCTACTACTACGACTACAACTACTGATGCTACTACTGCGACTAAAACTATTGATGCTACTACTGCTACTACAACTACTGATACTACTACTGCTACTACAACTACTGATGGTACTGGTACTACTACTACTACGACTACTGCTACCACTGCTGCTACTAGTACTACGACTACTGCTACCACTGCTGCTACTACTACTACTACTACTACTGCTAACACTGCTGCTACTACTACTACTACTACTACTACTACAACTACTGCTATTGCTACAACTACTACTGCTACCACTGCTGCTACTACGACTACTGCTACTACTGCTGTTACTACTTCTACAACTACTGCTATTGCTACAACTACTACTGCTGCTACTACAACTACTGATGCTACTACTACTACTACAAGTACTGATGCTACTACTACGACTACAACTACTGATGCTACTACTACGACTACAACTACAGCTGCTACTACTACTGATGCTGCTACTGCTACTACTGCTACCACTGCTGTTACTACTTCTACAACTACTGCGATTGCTACAACTGCTACTGCTGCTACTACAACTACTGATGCTATTACTACTACTACAACTACTACTACTGATGCTACTACTACAACTACAACTACTGATGCTACGACTACAACTACAACTACTGATGCTACGACTACGACTACAACTACTGATGCTACTACAACTACTGATGCTACTACTGCGACTACAACTACTGATACTACTACTGCTACTACAACTACTGATACTACTACTGCTACTACAACTACTGATGGTACTGGTACTACTACTACTACGACTACTGCTACCACTGCTGCTACTAGTACTACTACTACTGCTACCACTGCTGCTACTACTACTACTACTACTACTACTACAACTACTGCTATTGCTACTACTACTACTACAACTACTGCTATTGCTACAACTACTACTGCTACCACTGCTGCTACTACGACTACTGCTACCACTGCTGTTACTACTTCTACAACTACTGCTATTGCTACAACTACTACTGCTACGGCTGCTACTACAACTACTGATGCTACAACTACTACTACAACTACTGATGCTACTACTACGACTACAACTACTGATGCTACTACTACGACTACAACTACTGCTGCTACTACTACTGATGCTGCTACTGCTACTACTACTACTACTGCTACCACTGCTGCAACTACTACTACTACAACTACTACTGCTGCTACTACAACTACTGATACTACTACTGCTACTACAACTACTGATACTACTACTGCTACTACAACTACTGATGGTACTGGTACTACTACTACTACGACTACTGCTACCACTGCTGCTACTAGTACTACTACAACTACTACTGCTGCTACTACAACTACTGATGCTATTACTACTACTACAACTACTACTACTGATGCTACGACTACGACTACAACTACTGATGCTACTACAACTACTGATGCTACTACTGCGACTACAACTACTGATACTACTACTGCGACTACAACTACTGATACTACTACTGCTACTACAACTACTGATACTACTACTGCTACTACAACTACTGATGGTACTGGTACTACTACGACTACTGCTACCACTGCTGCTACTAGTACTACTACTACTGCTACCACTGCTGCTACTACTACTACTACTACTGCTACCACTGCTGCTACTACTACTACTACTACTACTACTACAACTACTGCTATTGCTACAACTACTACTGCTACCACTGCTGCTACTACGACTACTGCTACCACTGCTGTTACTACTTCTACAACTACTGCTATTGCTACAACTACTACTGCTACGGCTGCTACTACAACTACTGATGCTACAACTACTACTACAACTACTGATGCTACTACTACGACTACAACTACTGATGCTACTACTACGACTACAACTACTGCTGCTACTACTACTGATGCTGCTACTGCTACTACTACTACTACTGCTACCACTGCTGCAACTACTACTACTACAACTACTACTACCGCTGCTGCTATTACTACTACTACAACTACAGCTACTTCTACTACTACGGTGATAGGAGTGGTTGCCATGGTAACAACTCAGCAGCAGGAAGTGGTGTGTGTAGTCTGAGTAGTTTGTCTGAATTGATGCGTACTATCGGGATTTACTACAACCGCTGAACCTCAGTCGACTCTCGGAGCGTGTGGGGTTTGGTGTGGCATTTTGGACGCAGCGGTTGTGTCCTCGCCGTTCAGAGTCCGCCCTGCTTATGTCAGTATTGGAGCTGTATCATGTGACCGTGTCGTGGGTGGGACTGGAAGGATCTGGGTCCAGTGGTGGGTTTCCCTGATGATCTGCCACCACCCTTGCTGGCGCCCGCAGGTGTTATTCAGCCTAATTAATGTCTTGGTCATGGGGCGTCGTGTTGGCCCCGTGGTTAATGGTTCTGATAGGGTTCTGTTGGGCCTTCGTTGGTTCTCCGGGTCGCTGGCTCCCTCCAGCAGAACCGTAACGTGCAGGTGTGGCTACCTGGAGAGAAATTGTTTCACAGGTGTGAATAACTTGCCTGTTTTCAATGTGTCTGGGAGACTCTGCCTCTTGCTTGATGACAGGAAAGATAGGCTCCACCCCCCACGACCCTCAGCAGGAGGCGTGCTACGTTGCTTCGTGGTTCCTGTTAAACAAATGAGACACTGAGTTTTATATTTGACTCTTCGACGCACAGACAAACATCTCAGCATGAGTATCGATCACCTGTTCGATCGGAACGTTGCGTCCCAGCTCAGCAGTCGTAACCAGGCACTCCTCAAGGCCTTGGCCGCCCTCCAATGCTCCGCATGGCGTCGTCGCTCATCCTCGATTGGTCAGTTTGAAACATGACTACGAGGTGGATTCTGGGTAAAAGCCTTCTGCTACGTGTCTGAGGCGGCCTTGCAGGGGGGCGGGGCATCAATAGTGAATGGGTTAAGGTGGGACAAGTGCAGTATAAATGTCAGATTTTTTCCCCCCCAGATTGCGGTGGATAACGGGTTTGGTGGTGTGTACGGGCAGCAGAAAGCTGATTGGCTGGTGGACGTGGTACAACAGTATTTCCATGACAACGGTAGGTTACCGTAGTAACTCTTATTTAGTTAGGACTCTTAACTTTTGGATATTGTTAATCACTTCAATGCAACAGTGAAAGGAGTGTTTGTAGTCCAGGAGGCAGTGAGCATGTCAGGTATGAAGACCTTGTGTAGTTCAGCAGGAGTCCCGTGAGAACGCAGCCTCAGATTCCTCAGCACCTGCAGCTCCACCTGATCCCAGCCCGCTCCACCTGATCCCAGCCTGCTCCACCTGATCCCAGCCTGATCCCAGCCCGCTCCACCTGATCCCAGCCTGATCCCAGCCCGCTCCACCTGATCCCAGCCCGCTCCACCTGATCCCAGCCCGCTCCACCTGATCCCAGCCTGATCCCAGCCCGCTCCACCTGATCCCAGCCCGCTCCACCTGATCCCAGCCTGATCCCAGCCCACTCCACCTGATCTCAGCCTGATCCCAGCCCGCTCCACCTGATCTCAGCCTGATCCCAGCCCGATCCACCTGATCCCAGCCCGCTCCACCTGATCCCAGCCCGCTCACACTGCTGGTTCAGGACCCTCAAACGTCTGGAATGTTGATCTGAATTATATTCTTCTTCTTGGGGCTCAGCTGACCTGCAGCAGTATGAAGTGGAGGATTTCATTGCTAACCTGATGGATCAGGAGTTCGACACCGTGGTGGATGATGGGAGTTTACCTCAGGTAGGGACACTCACTCAGTCACCTGTGACCTGTGACCACACCATGCGCTCAGGGGGTTGGCTGTTTGACGAACCTGTGTATGTGTGCAGGTGTCCCTGCTTCTGATGCAGATGTTTTGTCAGTGGCAGCAGGGGGCGCTGCAGCAGCTCTCTCACTCCGTCCAATCACTGACACACAAGAACACCCCCAGGGCAAAGGTCACAGCCCCACCCACACAGTCGGACTCAGAGAGTGACAGTGAAGCACAGGTACACCTCAGCTGCCATAACGTGCCACCATGTTGGTGTTTATTTAACTGTGTGTGTGTGTGTGTACGCAGGTGATGGAGTGTGAAGCATCCAGTCCATCTGTCAGCAGGACAGATGCTCCGCCTCCTTCTCAGGAGGAAGAGGACGGATGGACGGTGGTTCGTAAGAAGAAGTGAGGAGGACGGACACGAGCACGAACTGTTAACTCAGACTCAAATGCTGACCTTTGACCTTCAGAAGACTGTGTGACTGCGTGCGTGTGTGGAAATGTTCCCATGTCCTGTGTGATGTCATCACTCCTGAGGTTTACATGTTTTTAAAATAACCGTTAAATAAAAAAATTGTGAGAGTTAATATACAAACTTGAGAAGACATGTAAACGACATGGAGAACAAGCGGAGGCAGTCTGTTCTCCTGGGTTCTTGGTTCTGGGTCCCGGGTTCTTGGTTCTGCTCCACAGCTTCAGTCTCAGAACCTCACTGACCAACTCAAACGCTGCAGGAAACCCCCTCCCGTGCTTAGTCTGAGAGAAGGCCACCATTGTTAGTTTGCTGCTAGCAGTTAGCGGTGTCATGACCCCATCGTGATGCAAGGAAAGGCACAAACAGGGCCTCCCCAGTTGGGTTCAGCTCATTTACTGGAAGCTGCCGCTTCAAGCTTGTTCGTGCTGTTGCGTCTCATTAAGGTGTGGCGAGGTTGTCGCGTACATAGAGGTGTGTAGTAGAAAAGCCACAGACCAGCAGGGGGTGACACGCAAATGCCGCTGGTTTGATTCCTGGCCGTTACGTGACGCCACGGAGGTCGAAGATCAGCAAACATCTCACACACTCACTGCTCTTTATTTCCACAGAAGAAACATTTCACACAGACAGACACGTAGAAAAAAAACTCTTTATGTCACTGGTGACGTCACTGGGACGGAGGGTGGGGTCAGGGGTCATTTCAAGGCACTAGTTATTACATAGAAACAGATGAGGAGGTCAGAGGTCACCGAGTTACACATTAAAATGTGTTCAAAGCCAGTGGGGAAGCTACAGTGTGCTGTTTAGGGCCTGCCGCCGCCGCCATCATCACCATCATCATCATCACCACCATCACCATCACCATCATCATCATCATCATCACCATCATCACCACCATCACCACCATCATCACCATCATCATCATCATCACCATCATCATCACCATCACCACCATCACCATCACCATCATCACCACCATCACGGAGGTCCAGGAGGCGTCAGACCAAACGTGAAACTTCTCCCACAAACTTTCATAATTTTCAGCTCCAGTGAAAAATTCTGGTGTCGCAGCATCAAACTAAAAAATGTCATTCAGAAAAGTGGCGTTCAACAGTGGTGACATCACGATTCACTACATGCATCCTGTCTCCAAAATAAAAGCACCATTCTTGTTCATGTCCTTTATTTTGGAGACCACAGATAGTGTATGTTATTGTGACTAGCTTGACAAAAAAAAAATAGGAAGGCACGCATCTCACCATGGCGACCACTGACATCACTGCATGTGCAATAAAAGAGGCAGAAACCAAAGATGGATGAAGGAGGCAGGAAGTGACAACGAGACACGGTGCTGAGCCGGGGACACGGCGGTTCCATCCCCGTGACGTTCCCAGAAGAAGTACAAAATAACGTGATGAAGAGTCAGTTCAGCGGTTAAAAAGTATTACAGCTAAAACTGGAGGCTTGACGCCATGTTGATGACATCACTGCAAGGTGACATGACTCGCTGAACCCAAAACAAACTTGTGTCACACGTAACGAGTCGTCGGACAAATTTCACGTTTGGTCTGAACGTGTTGTTCTGACTCTTGGATCAATCGTCAGGTTTCATAACAGGAAGTGAACATTAAAAGAGGAAACAGTAGCAGCTGCAGGAACCTTCGCCAACCTCTGACGCTCCGCCCCTCCATCAGGTGCGTTAATGTGACCTCATCAGCTGACATCAGAAAAACACAAAGGTCAGAATTCAGGAAAGAACATAAAGTTCGAGAAGAAAAACAAAACAGTGACAGAAAATAAAACAAGTTGAAGGAGGCGGAGCCAAATCCTGCGAGAGGGAAATGCTCAACTTGGCGGAGGTCAGAGGTTAACGGTGGCGGTTTATTGCAGTGTGAAGTCACGTCAGCAGGCCGTCACCACCTTCATCATCATTCCATTCAGTCGCACAACACAAACACTCGGTTCAACAAATGTTCTTATTAACGGACCCGATCAGTCAGCTGATCCATCGATCAATCAGTTAATACACCGAGGAGTCAGATCGTCGAGGTCGTAGTTCCCACGTCACATGAAATCACCACGACGCACTGGCAGACGTAGTGTGCGTGTGTGTGTGTGTGTGTGTAAAGGGTGCTCCGACCACAGGCATCTCTAACCATCATCATCATCATCATCATCTCATTGTCCTCGTCATCATCA
>NC_141328.1:1002500-1040000 GCF_037954235.1 Aulostomus chinensis
CATCATCATCATCACCATCATCACCACCATCATCATCACCATCATCATCATCACCACCATCATCACCATCATCACCATCACCACCATCACATCATCACATCATCACCATCATCACCATCATCATCACCATCACCATCATCATCATCATCCTTTGTCCCAGCTGTTCATCACCAGCACTCAGATACTCCTAAAAATACCGACAGTGTGTGTGTGTGTGTTCTTACTGTCTCGTCCACTCGAGTATCCCGAGTGTGTAGAAAGAGCTGACTCTGAAGTTGCTGATATCACTGAGCTGGAAAATCCTGACAGGCCGGAGGCGGGGCTGGAGAAACGCCCAGGGGCATGGCCATTGCATCTGTCATCCAACCAGGAGCAGCTGGACTCTGGGCTTGCCTTGCTATTGGATGTGGAGCAGGAAGTGTTGCCATTTATGACCAGAGAGCCTGAGAAAACGGACGCAGGACAAGTTTTACATCACTGTGTGTGTGCCCGTGTGTGTGTGCCCGTGTGTGTGTGTGTGTGTGTGTGTGTGTGTGTGTGTGTGTGTTTGCAGGCTCTACGCACAGGGTGATAGCAATGTGTCCATCACAGCATGCTTGAGAGCTGTTGCATGTCGATATGCATGTGACGCCCCTCCCTTCGTCCCTCGCGCTGACTAACCCACTCTGGGTAAGGAAGCTGACCGTGTAAATCTTCCGAGGTCAGTCCATAGCCTCTCCTTGACCATGACCCCTCACCCTGCCTCCTCATGGCAGCACATGGTGACTGGAGCCCCGCGGCTCCAGGCTTAAAGTGTAGGGGATTGCAGAGCAGCAGTGGGCCCTGTAGGATTTGAGGCCCATGGTGGAGGACGGAGCCAGAGTCAATCTTCCCCGTTCAACCCTTTTATTTTTCCAAAGCCCCCATGAAGTGCATTTGTGCTTTTAGAAAACAAAATACAGAAATAACAAAAGAAAAAAAAGAATTAAGCTAAGACCGGTCAAACTATTAAAAACTTAAAAGAAACAACTTAAGAAAACCCAAAAGACCATAAGGCCTCTGCTATGGAGCTCCAGGGCATCCTGCTCTCTCCAGGCCCAAACTACAAAAACTCTAGAGGAGCTCCTTCCCCCTGATTTTATCCCGGAGGCTCCTCCTACAAGACAAACCAAAAGTTAGTTATGACTCAATTTACTAACAAATGCTACGTCTGCCATTTTTCCAATTCTGTAAACCTCAGGCCCACATAACAAGCTATACATTTTATAAAAACTTTTTACAACATCTCTACTTAATCTAGTGTCTTGCCAAACCATGCACACAGGCGGCAACGGTGTGATGATCGCTGTGATTGCGGGATGGAGCACCGCGTCCCCTCGGCACCTCCCATTGTGACTGAGCAGCCCCACACTGGTCACCCCTGAGATGGGGAAGGACCTGGAAAAGGTGGTCCAAAAAATGTGTGCTCTGCTCCTCTGGACGGTATACCACAACCGTCAGAGCATCCTCCCTCGCAGTTGACAGATGAAAAAAGAAACAGTCAGTTACACATTGCTTTGTTGAATGTCCACACACTACTGGACTTGGCCAAAACACCTGACAGACCCCACCGCAGGACTGCACTTGTGGCCCTGGAGCTGGGATAACATAACATCGACACAGCAGCACTCAGCAAGACCAGACTACATGTCAAGGACTCTCTGACAGAGATTGGTGCAGGATACACTTTCTTTTGGTAAGAGGTCCCCGAATGTGCTCGCCCCATCCATGGAGTAGGCTTTGCTGTGAAAACCCAACTGCAGCACATCCCAGTCCCCCATCAGCATCAGTGAAAGACTGATGACATGGTGTATTCCCCACTCAAAGGGACGCTTCGCCACTCTCATTAGTGCCTCTGCACCAACCCTAAAAACCAAGCACAACATCAAAGAGGACTTTTACCAGGCTCTCGACTCCACCTTACAGAAAACTCCCCCCACGGCAAGCTCACACTTATGGGAGACTTCAAAGCTAGAGTAGGCACTGAGCACCTGGTATGGCACAAAGTTAAAGGCCAGCATGGAGTGAGGAAAATGAACAGCAACAGGCTGTGGCTCCTCTCCCTCTGTGCAGAGCACCACCTGGTCAACACCATCTTCCAGATGAAGAACAGGCTCAAAACCACCTGGCAGCACCCCTGGCAAAAACACTGGCATCTCCTGGACTACATAATTGTCAAAACAACAGACAGGATGTCCTTACCACCTGAGTCATGCGCAGAGCTGAATGCTGGACTGACCATCGTATGGTCAGAGCCAAACTCCTCATGAACATCCAACCCTGTCGTCCAAGGACAGCCCCAAACAGCAAACTCAACTGCACAGCACTGAACAGCCCCACCACCAAAGAAAACCTTCAGCGGCTCCTTGCATAAAACCTTGGCCAGATCCCTGAGGAATCCTCTGACTGGCCAGTGCCACACCATGCTATCCACAGCGCAGCCTTGGAAACACTTGGTCAGTCAAGGAACAGTCACCAATAGCAGCGACTGCACGATGGAATGCAAGCCAGAGTTCTCACAGGAGAACTCCAGTCAGAGTTCTTTGAGGTAAAAGTTGGAGTGAAGCAAGGCTGTGTCTTGGCACCAGTGCTCTTTCATCTCCTCCTTTCTGCCATCACCTACCTCTTCCAAAGTGCCCTGGGACCGTGTCGGTTCCAGGCCCATACCAAAACAAAAACCCGCCAAAATGATGACTGTGCAGCGCTGGTACACAGTTCAGAGTCCATGCAGCACACACTCAACACAATCTCCACTCCATATCAATCTTTCAGTCTTCAGATCAATATCCAAAAAACTGAGGTCATGTCCCACTTCACTACCCAACACTCTTCTCCCCCCAGTTTCTATCAGTGTCCCGCTCAGAACAATGAATCATTTCACTTCCCTCGACTCTACACTGTCTCACACTGCTCCCTTGACACTGAAATACACACCCGCATCAACAAAGCCTCATCTGCCTTTGGACCCCACCACCAAAACTACCGTCTGCAATGCCGTGTGTGTCCACTTTGCTCTATGGGGCAGAAACATGTACTCCATACAGACAACATATTACAGACTTGAGGCCTTCCACATTTGCTGCCTTCAGAAAATCCTTGGTCTGTCCTGAGAAGATCCCATACACAGAAATTCTCAACAGCTCTAACTCCATCTTTATGGAAGTAGCTATGCCCAAAAAAACACCTATGCTAGATAGGTCACACTATTCGCATGTCTGCTCATCGCCTACCCCGCCAAGTCTTCTATGGCCAACTCAGAACTCGATGGACAGCTAAGAGAGTCAGCAAGTGTGTGCATACTCACAGTTACTGTCAGTGTCGTCAGGCTGTAACAACATGCCGTCTTCCTCCTCCATCCTCTGTGCAAAAACAACACAAACATATTCTTGTTACACTGCTCCACACTAAAGAGGTAAAAGTAACAGTTGCAGTTGTAATACTACAGTAAAACTGCAGTATTAGTTGAATGCCGGAGGACCAGAGGGGCTCAAACAATGAAACAGAAAAACCTATGCTAGCAAAGTCACCTCAAAGGAAGGGACTCTGTGTCTTGACTGTACGACAACTGTTTGACGGCTCTACTATGGCAGTACAGCAGTAATATTATCCAAGTATTTGTAGTGGTATTACAATACCTGTATGTCCACCAGTCTCTCATCCAGCAGTCTCTGTTGACGCTTTGCTTTTCGCTTCAACTTCTTCTTCCTGTTTTTTGACATTTTACCAGTCTACACGCATGCGCGCGCGCGCACACACACACACACACACACACACACACACACACACACACACACACAGAGGAAGAGGGAGCGAGAGAGAGAGAGAGAGAGAGAGAGAGAGAACATATCAAGTTTCTATACAGCAACACTGTACTGATATTGTAAGACACAACAGACAAACATCAGCTGTGTCCCTGTTTGGGGGCGTGTCCTCAGGCAGCTCCACCAGGTCTCTAAAGTCTCTCCAGCTGGTCCAGAACACTGCAGCGCCGTCCAGACCAAAACCAGTAAAAACCTCAGTCTCCTCTCCGACAAAGCCCTGATCATTCAGGTACCATTACAGACCCCTTACTCTGCTACTAGCATGCTCCCAGGATGCTGGACTAGTGGTGGACAAAAGGAGGAGCCTTCACTTATCAAGCTCCTCCCCTCACTATACTGATATAAAACTTTACAGGCATAACAACTTTTACAAAAACATAAAGATCATGTTCAAGTTTAACAGACTGACCCGACAAAACCTGAGCCAGCTGGTCCTGCCCCTTCACACCTGTGCTGAAGCAGAAGGGTTCTGATCTCCAGTCCCAGTCTTAGTGGGCCCCTGATCCTCCATCTGGATCAAGGAGACCTGGATCACACCAGACCCCCTGGAGTGTTGGTGACCAGACGTTCCTGGCCAATTTAGCTGCTGTTAGCATCAGTCTCTGTTAGCTTCTAGCTAAATATATGTGGCTGGTTCTTCCTGCAGTCTGGAGTCACTAAGAAGTGATGGAGGAGAAACATCTTAGTGAGCTGAGTCCTCCTGGTGGTGAGGACTGGAGAGGTGAGGTACACTTTAACAGTCGTGTCAGACTAAATATCAACTCCAAACTCCATTCAGAATACAAGCATTTTAAAAGTTTGCTTGTTGTCTGTGGGAAAAAAAACAACACAACAAATCTAAGACTGTTTATCATAACTTTATTTTAGAATTATTTTCACTGTACGTAAATCAGCATAAAATCTAAACTGGAAGCGCTTCAACTCAGTGGTTTGAATCATCAGATGGGAATCCCACAGTCACTGAGATTTTAAAACTTTTAAATGTTTTGGCTTAATAAATCATACATTTTGTTGACTAAACATTACAATGTGCCTGGCCACTTGCCATGCTGCATCACCTTTGGTACCCCAAATCATCCCGATGAGTTTGGGTAAAGATAAACTGTTATTTGCAATCAGAGAAACCCAAATCCCACCAGCAGAGACTACGAGCGCTAGCTGGGCTCACTGCTAGCTCCTGTTTTTCACCGTCGATGTGATTATGACCATCAGAATAACAGAAGTGCTTCTTTTTGTTTCATGATTAGCAGCAAAGATGTTAGCAGGTGCCCTCATCTAAAGGATCCACAGGAGCCTGACAGATGAAGGAGACCATCTTGAACTGACCCCTGCACTGATACTTGAGCAGGATCTTAACTGTCTGACTTCATTTTGTTTCTATTTTGGTGTCTTGGTACTTTGCTTGACTCAAAAAATCAGGGGGAGGCTGCATTTGAAGAAGCCTCAGCGCTCCCCAACAGAGACACAGTGATAGTTACTGACTCTGCAACACACACACACACACACACACACACACACACACACACACACACACACACACACACACACACGCGAGCACGCACACACACAAACACGTGCACGCACCCAAACAAACAAACACACATATGCAAACAAACACGCACACACACAAACACACACTCTGTCTGTTTGGAGTGGGGGGGGGGCATGCAACAAACGGTGACCCTATCATCAAAGTGTGATGCATCAGAACCGCCAGGCCAGCGGAACAAACTGTTCTGCCATCCAATGAGCTGACAGCCTTTCCTGCAGGTCAGAGACACCTGAAGGAGCAGGAACCAATCAGACCACAGCAGGCATCACACCTGGATACTTACCTGCAGATCCCTGGGAGCCGTGCTAACTACAGAGAGACAGACAGAGACAGAGAGACAGAAAGACAGGAGAACATGAGAAACAGAAGCAGAAGTGAAGATGAAAACAGCAGAAGAAGAACACAAGCAGACAGAAGGAGAGAGACAGACACAGACAGTGAGACAGCTGTCTGTCTGTGAGCAGAGTGGAAACCACAGCTCCCAGTAACTCAGGCTTGCCACTAATATGTTTATTAGCAGGGTTAACTAAAGTTAACCACAGTGTGCTTCATTATTGAAAACTAATCCTGCTGCTTCCTTCATCACTGAACCAATTGGCTCCATCACAACACCAGAGAAGAGACACAGACTCTCACTGGCTGTTGAGGGCTGTGGGCCGGACACGGGCCCTCCTATGGACCCAAATCAGATGACCAATATTCCATCAACACAGTCAGGAGTCAATCTGTCTCACAACAGGAAACCCGTTCACTGTCATGTCTGTCTGACCAATCAAATCGCTGCTCCTCACCTGATGAGCCTGAAGGGGGCGGTGCTCCAGCTCTCTGCCAGACAGTGGCCTCTGCTGCCAGCCTCCTGATGTAAACCTCATCAACATCCAGTAAGATGTTCTCTGGCTTGATGTCTGTGTGGATGATCTTACACTTTGTGTGTAGGTAGTCCAGACCCTGTAGCACCTGGACACACACACAGCCGTGAGCGACAGGCTTGAGAAGACGTGTGAAGATATGAATGTCAAGGAGAGTACCACCAGTCCGTGGGGGGTACCTGTCGGATGATGGTCTTCACACAAACCAGAGGAAGACCCATGTAGTTGGACTTGATGATCCATTTCAACAGCTGATGGCCCAAAACCTCCAGAACCATACAGACATCTGAGAGAGCGGCTAAGGAAAGGAACCAACAACAGAGCCAAATCCAAAGGGACACACAGACAGACAGATGATGGTGAAGGATACGGACTCCGTTGACTCCAGAGATCTTGAAGTCATCAATCAGTTGGACGACGGTTTCTCTGTGGGGGTCAGAGGGGTCACTGTCCCTCACCTGGACACAGACAGACAGGTTACCTTCCACCTTCACCAGTACAGTGCTGAAAGGGGTGGGGGTGTGGTAGTGGCAGGCAGTGACGGGCCGTGGCTGTCAGGGTGGAGTTCAGCGAGCCCCGTGGCACTTACACATCTGAGCAGTTTGATCTCATCCAGCGCCGTCTCAGTATAATGTGGTGCGCTCTTTACCACTTTCAACGCCACAAAACGCTTCTTCCTAAAGACAGACACAGGGTCAGAGGCGGTGGCAGGACAGTGACACAGGACTACCTGGGAGTGTGTCTGTCTTACTGCAGGTCCCAGCAGAGCCACACTGTAGAAAAATGTCCCCAGCCAAGTTTTCTGACCACGTGGTACCTCCCATTGAACAAATCGCCGATCTTCACCGGGTAGTAACCACCTGGAAGATTAACACAACCGACACCGTAGACATCAATGTGAGGACGCTGGACAGGTCGGGAGTTTTCTCCTCCAACCCCCTGAGGTTCTGGCTCTGCTAGTTCTCCTGAAAACCCTCCTTTTGGCTGCTGCTGTCGGTTTGGACTGTGGCCCACAGCCCTCAAGGATCAGGTCAGTGAGTCCACTGACGTAAGGGAAAGTTCTACCCTTTCTCAGAGCTGGTCAGTGTTTATAATTCCCACTGTTGTCGCCTCCTGCATTACCAGGTAGTCGGGCCTGGACCGCGACGTCAGTCCAGCGTTCGTCAGCGTTCTCTACCATGAATCTAGTCATCAGTTTGCAGACCATCTAAAACCTGGTGGTTGAAATCAAATACAGTAGGTGGTCAACCATTCAGAAAATTATCCTTGAAAAACACACAACCTCATAGTTCCTCAAACTTCAAAGAGTACTACGTCCTGAGGCGGTACTCTTTGAGGGATGCTGTAGTATACCCACAGCTGAGTTTAGACCCGATTCCTCTAGTCAAAAAGGTACTTCCTCAAAAGGCCTCCTTCTCCAAAAATGGCTTCACTAAAGATATGACCTGAAAGCAGCTGTTTGGTTCTGTCAGTCAGGAATTAATCACATAACTGTATCACCATCAGCTTTTATTATCGTTACTGGTAACGGATGAAATGCATTATGGGACATGCTAGGTGCCGCCAGTCAGCTCAGCTTCTCTGGTCTACTCACCTTTACAATAATCTGAAGGATCCTCCTGCTCCTCATCATCAGAGCCCAGCAGCTGTGCTGGGGGAAGGGTTAACTCTGCAGGGGGAGGGCTTAGAGGTGGTGGGGGTGTGGCCCGATGAGAGGGTGCTGATGACATCACAGGTGGCAGGCCAATGGGTGGGGGCAGAGAGTCGAGGGAGCAGAGGAAGGAGGCGGAGGAGCAGCACAAAGGGGAGTAAAGGTGAGAGGACACACTGGACGTGAAGGTCACTGAGTTGAGCAGGAATTGATCAGGATGGGAGGGGCTTAATGGCGGGGTGGGAGGAGCTTTGGCAGGGTGCTGGGCAGAGGCAATGTTGGTATTCTGGCCTAAGGTTATAGGTGATTTAGAAGGAGTCTTGGTTTCTGTAGAACCCCCTGACAGAGTCTGGGTGGCATTTTGAAGAGATATGTGGGGCAGAGTGAAGGAATTCTTGGTAATATTTTGGTTAACAGTTGCTGGTGATTGGCTGCAGCTGTGGGCGGGACTTTGTGATGTGGCAGGAGGCGACTGGCTGTTCACTGGCACCATCAGGGGTATGATGAGAGGGGGAAGTGAGGCTGTTGGGGTAATATTCTTTGGAGGATCAGGGGGTGGTAAAGGCATCTCTACTGCATCTGCAGGGGAGGGGCTCTTCTGAGGGGTACCCAGGGGCCGTGGTGAAGCCGCTTGGTGATCATTTTGGGGGAGGCAGGTGGAGGTCTCAGTGGGTACTGCAGTGAAATGTGTGAGTTTCTGTTGGGGTACTACAGTAGTTCCATGGGTGTGCTGGAGGAGAGCTGGATTATTTCCTGATGGTGAGGTAGTTCGGGGAGTATTTTGGTGGGGCAGGGTGGTTTGGAGATAGGTCTGTGGCAGTGTTGGCAGCAGGCTGCTGTCCGTGTTCAGAAGGTCACAGAGGTCGTTGGACCTGAAACAGAGGAAACTCCAGGTTATGAACCATGATAAAGGCACTGCTTCTGACCTGAGTTGTTAGCTGGGACGGGTTGGAGGCCAGACGGGCTGCAGCGCTGCGCTAACGGTTTACAGACAAGCAGCTTGCAGGTGCATCACTAACACATCGAGTGGATCTACTGATGATGCGTCTCAGCTATTACAGCCAATCGGAGCACAAGACACAGCTAAACCTACAGGTGACGTGCTCTGCCATAAGGGGGCTGTTGTATCTGTAACCCAGATCCAAGCGGCATCTGTCCCTAGAGGACATCGGCAGCAGCAGAGGTCGAAGGTGACCTGCAGTTAGTTGTTAGTTAGTTAGTTGTTAGTTGTTAGCCTCTCATCTACCTTCAGCCAGTCGAGTTGGTTCCGCATGTTATTAATGTGAGCTCTTTTTGTACAACCAAGTGCAACCTGAGCTGCTCTGTTCTGAGCCCGTTGTTGCTTCCCTAGGTTAGTAATGGACACCTCTACATCTGGATGAGTTGGCTTCCCCATAGCCCCCCTGGTGCAGCAGCAGCAGCAGCGTGGTCCAGGTATGCTGGTACCCAGTGGGAGCTGCCCTGTTCACCTTCACCTTCACCTTCACCTTCCTTATTCAGTGGCATAAAATCTGAGCACCGCTGCTACAAACATGGCAGCAGGTCACTCAGGTTACAACCCTGAAGTCAGCCACTCACCATCCTTGGAGGAGCTGAAAAGTGACACACATCACCAGTACCATCGGAGTCCTACCTGTTACTGGGCCGGCGCTCACCACCACACAGGCATATCACTGACATTGTGATTCTTTGAAACAAGCAACAACAATCACAAATGAATGGCAGGTGACTGACCTGGTGGGGAAGTAACAAAGAAACCCGATTTCTAAGAAATCAGACAGAAACTACAAAATAATCCCATGAGACGATAATGTGACGTCTGCATTTCCATCACCACCTGTTGTCATGGCAACCGTACAACCGTCAGCCCAGCGATCTGACGAGCCAACAAGCTGAATGGGGGTTCTGAGGGATGCAGCAGGTGCTCTACATCAGGGGTCTCTTCTGCCTGCCTTCAGGGGTGATGACATCATGATGATGTCGCTCTGACAATGTACACTCTTATACTCTTGATGGGTTGCATTGCTTTAGCTTTGTGCTAAATTAAAAAAAATGATAATGACAATAACACCCCCCCCACACACACACACCAGTCTATTTTTGTGCAGCTCTCACACTCTCCAGCAATGTTCATGACTCAGAGCGGTGTGTGTGTGTGTGTGTGTGTGTGTGTGTGTGTGTGTGTGTGTGTGTGTGTTATTGGAAGACGGTTCAGTGTCTGGGTTCTATTAATGGATCTGAGTCGCTTGGCCACACTAGTTTGTGTCAGCAGGACACCAGCTAGCTTGGCACAGAGGAAGAAACCCTTAACCTTAGCCTAGCTTAGCACAAACGCTTCATGCAGGGGGAAGCTTAGGTGGGCCTAGTACACCTACTGTAGTACACCAACCTGCTCATCAAGGGGTTCGGTATCTTGCTCAAGGACACTTGGGCACAGTGTTCCGTGGAGGTGAGGTGGAACCCATCACCAGAGGGCCACTCTACCGCAGAGCCACGTCCCCCCACCCGGTCACGGCAGCTACATACCCAGCTAACGCTGCTGGAGTAGATGTACTCTGCTGTGTTACACTTCAGTCAGCCCCAAACTGACCTGGGGTCTGAGCTCGCTCTGTAGGTCCCAGGGCGTTGAAGGAGGAATCACCATGTTTGACAAACCAGCACATTTCTGGACAGACGAGGAGACGATGCTGCCTCAGCTTCGACCGTCCGTGTTTGAATGTGAATGTCAGTCAGCCGTTCCACAGCTGGTTTGTGGTGCCAAGAGTGAACCGGTTGTAAGGAGACACACACATCATCAAGAAGTGATTCCTCCCTGGTTCTTGTGTTAAATGACCTCATGGAGCTGTAACTATAGCAACACTAGCAACTGGCACTCCATGAGCAGCATCGGAAGATCAGAAGACAAGGAAGCTTCAGAATGTGTCCCCTAACAGAGGGAGTCAGACACCAAGGTCTGATGGACAACCACCACCACCACCAGAACCAGGCTGCAACTGACGTGCTGACATGCACGTGTGACATCACAACACAGGTCTCAAGCTGTCAAAGTCTCTCGGCTCCAAATCTGATCCCACCAACAACTGTTTTAATGCACTCAAGAATCACGTGCTTGCTTAACAAGCAGAGAAATGGCATGGACCCGATGGAGCTGCCGTCAGAGGAGGACGCGGTCCTGGAACGAAGCTCAGCTCACAAGCTGCTATCTCTCTCTCTCTCTCACTCACACACACACACACACACACACACACACACACACACTCACTCACACACACACACACACACACTCACACACGTCCCTATATTTAGCCTGGGAGTGTGTCCATGTGCAAGGAGGTGGGTCATCGGTGTGTCTGCTGCTGTCTTACCGGCCCTCCTCCGTACGAACTCGCCGGTGTTTTTTGCCTCTCCGCCGGTGCTTCTTGCCGGAGGAGGCGGGGTTCCCGGTTCCGGCACCAACTGCTGTTAAGAAAAAGAGTCAGTCACATCCTGGGATCAGACACAATGAAAAAAAGGTCCTCCTAGACCTCCTGGTCCCCCGATCCATCAGTCCCACCAAACCTCATTTAAAAATGTGGTAATTTAAACGTCTTCAGGGTTTTCCATCGCCACACTTAAGACATGAAATGTTACAAGGTTTTCTGCAAAAGTAACAAAAAATGCGGAGACCCTGGTAAAGATGCCTGGTCGTCAGACTGTTTTACTGTTAGTGACTGTTGGTTATTGAGAGCTGGAGGAAGGAACCCTCAGGCTGAGTGCTTCTGATCTGATATGACAGACCAGTTACACAGATCCTAACGAAAGAAATCAAACAGACACCCAGTCATCAGTGACTCAGTGATATAAATAAACGCGAGAGATCACATAGAAGATGCTGACGTACATGCAACACGCACACACGCCTCTCCACGGTAAACACACACTCGTAGGCAGCACGAGACACTCCTGAAAACGCACATTGTCGTTTCACAAAAGTTCGATTGGTGCCGAATCAACCAGCACACGTGAAGAGTCAGAAGTCCCCGGGCTGCGGGCGGGATTCACCGGCAGGATCCAAATCAAATCACATTTGATCGTTTTTCCGAACGGAGTCTGGCGGCGGCGTGTGCGCGTGTGACAGTAGCAGTCACAGGCTGGTACCGCTGGCGGACCCGAGCTAGCCTAGCACGTTGATGGGACTAGGACTGAATGAGATAACGGTACCGATACACCGACCCGGGTCTCGACTACTTTACCTATTAACATCCTAGCTCCCAGTCCTCGAACCGAACCGGGTCAGAGCGGTCTATCCCGGCTGGACCAACGGTGTTGTACAGCTAGCCTCTTAGCCTATGTTAGCCGTCTGAAACTCCCCGCACACGGGCGGAGGAACCTGGAGACAGTCCGACTGGAACCGTCTCACGTTAGCTAGCCCGTTAGCCCCGTTTGACAACAGCTGACAGTCCGCTGTCAGTTCGCCCGTTAGCTCTGTTAGCTTCGTTAGCTCCGTTTGCTCCAGCAGCAGACCGACACAGCAGCGTGTCTTCCTGCGATCCGGACCACTCCGTCCTGGGTCAGTACCGGGTCCACCTGCTTATTCTGAGAGTGTCCCCTCCGCTGTCTCAGTCCGGACGTTCATGGTCTCAACAGCTGCTGATAGTCTGACACCGGACACCGGGCTCGGCGCATGCGCAGTGGTCGACCACGTTGGGACTGGACCCAAACTGGAAACCCCAGAAAATAACTAACAGAAGGGAAAATTTCCTGTTCAAGTGAAACCAACAGAATTAGTTAGGCCCGTTTGTTATGGCTTGATCTCTGGTATATATGGTCTCAGAATAAAACCCTCCTGATCTGTCTTCGATCGTCAGTGAATCACGTTGCTGAACAAGTTCCATTCCCGCTCTCCTGCCTGGCCCAGCCCTGCTGCACTGTTCTGGGCTGACAGAGTGAGAATGTAGAACTTTTTCAAAAATAAATACTTTAAAAAACACTAAATTGATGGAACAAGTAGCACCCAGAGCAGGTTTCTGACTTCCTCCACAGGGTTCGATGTATTTACAGCTTTTGTGTCGGAGGTACCTGGACGTTCGGTGCAGCCACCAGGTGAGTCAGGTAAACACCAACAGGCACCAGTTTGGCGTCGTGGTATTTTTTCTATTTATGTATCATTTTATCACACCTTTCCATCTTCTCTCAAAACGCTTTTTATTGTTCCCAACATGGATTCAGTATCTTGCTCAAGGACACTTCAACACGGTTACCGAACCAGCAACTCTTTGGTTGTTAGATGGCCACTTTACCAACTCATGCTAGACCAGACAAGCCACTCAGAACTGTTCTCCTGCCTGGACAACAGTTTTCTTACTGATGTTGCTTCATGTGCTGTCACTCGCTGCTGTCCTTGTATCAGCGTGCAGAGTTGCAGACTCAGCACTTTGCCCAGATTAGTGAGTATGATAACTGTATTTAATTAGTCAAAACTTTATTGTGTTGATATAAGTGGGGACACAAGCCGTGTACACGATCACATATCTCCAGCTACGACGCTAATCCAATGTTTTATCCTGTAACCACCCCACAGCCCAGTCTCAGCCACCTTGAAGGTAGTCAACGATGGAATCGGAGCTCTAGAGAGGAGAGAACATCGTGCTTCTCCTTTTCTTGATTTCTCAAAAGCGTTTGACACTGTAGACCATAAGGTTTGAAAGAAAGGCTATGTAATAGTGGACTGTCTGGCTCTGCTGTTGATTGGTTCTCTAATTATTTGTCTGAGGAATCAATGTGTTCATGCTGATGGTTTCTATTCTGATGTTTTATCTGTCCACAAGGGGGTGCCGCAAGGCTCAGTTTTAGGTCCACAGTTGTTCACGCTCTATATTAATAACCTTGGCAAACATGTTTCTGATGCAAGCTTCCATTGTTATGCTGACGAGACTGTCATTATTGTTGTGCTGCTACCTCGTCTAGGACTCTGGAGCTTTGACAACTTGCTTTTAAGGAAACTGAAACCCAGCGACTGCGATTCAAGCTTGTCCTAATCCAGAGAAAACTAAATTCATGATCTTCACTAAATCCAACATAAAACTACATGCCGCCTCTCTTCACACCTCACAAGGAGAGCAAATTGAACATGGATCGACTGTTAAATACGAAGGTTTTATATTCGACATTTGTCAAGAAAACTAAAAGTGTTGCTGGGTTTCTATTTCAGAATTCAGTCCTGTTTCTCTTTTATTTCAAAAAGAGACTTGTCGACTGCTTTACCAGTTTCAGATGATTCCCATCCTACTAAACAATAACACTATCAAACTTATAAATAACTGGTTTAGGACATATATCTGGAACCATAAGAGACCACGACTTAAGTTAGCAAGGTTGCAGTTGCCATCAGATAAAGGAGGCATGGCAGTCCCCAGCATCAAATTATACCAGTTGGCTTCTCAGTTTCGGTATTTGGTAGACTGGGTACGAAATGACCCAAACTCTGTCTGGTTAGATATTGAAACATACAATTTGGGAAAACCAATAACACTAGCTAGTCTCCCTTTTATTTGGAACCGAAAAGACTCGGAGATTGTGGAGGGCAATTTTATTGTCAAATCTACACTAAAGGTTTGGGATATGATTAAAAAATGGGAGAAGAGAAAAGGTGTTTTATCACCAATTAGCCCAATACAGAAAAATTCAGATTTTCTCCCAGGAATGATGGACAATGTTTTTTCTTTATGGGAGAAGGCAGGTATTAGAACTTTAAAGGACTTATTTGAAGGAGGTAGAATGATGTCTTTTGATCAACGAAGACTAAAATATAAACTACCCCAAACACACTTTTTTAGGTTCCTCCAAGTGAGAAGTTTTATTCAGAATCAAACTGAGTGCAGATTCAATTTGGAACTGTCACCCACTGAACATCTACTTGATAAAATACACAACAATAAGTTGATAGTGAGGCGTTGCTATGAGGCCCTCTCTAAGTCCTGTAAAGTGGATCATGACATCCTACAAACGTGGGCTCAGGACCTTGGGGTGGTGATGGATGAGGATACACGGACAAGTAAATGGGAGAATGCTAACAACATATCCATATGGAACAGAACAAAAGAATTACAATTCCGGTTGTTACATCGTCTTCAAATATCGCCTCAACTCAGAAATAAAATGGACCCAAAGAAATCAGTCTGTGTATGAAGTGTCGTACAGAGGTGGGGAGTTTTCTACATACTGTGTGGACCTGTGGACATGTTCAGGATTTCTGGGGGAAGCTTGTTTCAAGGTTGAACTTGGTATTTGATGGAGAATTGGATTTGGATCCGCTATGCCTTCTGTTAGGAAGACCACATCTGAGAGTCAAGATATCTGCAGGAAGAAATTGTTGAATGTGTTGACCTATGCTGCACGTAAAACCATATTATTAAAATGGATCTCAAACAAATCACCCACAGTTTCAGAATGGCGTAAGGTAATTTTTGATCTTTTACCGATGGAATATTTAACATATTGGTCTCGTGGCAAAATCGATCTTTTTTACGATGCATGGACTCCATTTTTCCAATATGTTGGGCCGAGGATATCCAATATATTTTGGAAGGTACTTCCCAGACCAAAGACAGAAGGTTGAAGGCTGTGAGAAGACTTTGATATCTGTATCTATGTCTATTGTATTTTCTAGTTTATTAACAGTATCCCACTAGGTTTGTGAACTCAGACTGCGTGTGCTGGTTTGAGGGGTGGGGTGGGGGGGGGGTGTAAAGTATAAAAGCTGTGTAAATGTAATTAAGACACAATGCATATGTAAAATCTGTCTACATTTGAGTTGTATGGTTTATGCACAATTTATAATAAAGACATGTTTCTAAAAAAAAAAAAGAGAGAGAGAGACTTGTCGCTGCTACGTTTTTCCCAGTTCTTGATTCTGGTGATGTTTTATCTCCGTCTCCTGGTTCCACCACGTTGCAGTGCTGGAGACGGTGCTCCTAGATTCATGACTGGCTGGAGAGCATGAACCCATCACTGCACTCTGTCCACAAAGGGAAGCTGGACTTCTCTCTCTGCCCGTAGACTGCATCATTGGTACACCTTCATTTGCAAAGCCACCCCTGGTAACCTTCCGTTCTGTCTGTCCTCACACATCACATTCACACCAAACACATCCTCCAGCTCACAGGATCCTTTACATGCCTCAGGACCCAGAACTCACACTGAGTTTGGGAAAAGGGCTTCTTCTTTTTCTGCTCCGGTTGCCTGGAATGGACTTCAAAAAACTCTCAAACTGCAGGCTCTCACCACCACGTCTGATTTTAAACACAGACTTTGGACATTTTAAAGACTGAAATGGGACAGTGTAACTGTTGAGCTGGATAATGTGTCACACTTCCATGAACCTGACCTTCTGTCCTCAGTGACCCTTTGTAAAGCCCCGCCTCCCCCTGCCTCCTTGCTTCGACTTTTATCACGTCTGGCCTTGTTTCACTGTTGGTTTGTTCTCTGTAGCACGTCGCTTTGTTTGTTCTTCTGATTTTGTGTTATTTTGTTTGTTTTAGATGCTGCCATTTTGGCCAGGGTCCCCCTCGAAAAAGAGATCACCTGATCTCAAGTGACTACCTGGTAAAATAAAGGTTAGATAAATAAAAATAAATAATTACGCTAGCTTGACTTGTTAATCAACTACAGCACTTTTTGACCAGTAATTAAGTTTATATTTATTTCATCTTCAAGACACAACTAGAAACATACAGGACAAGTATCCTGATGTCATAAATCACTTTAAATTCTGGATTTGGCTTTTATCCAGATTTTGTTTTTATACCATTAAGCTAAGGTGGCCCGGTGGAGCAGTGGTCCTCCCTGTGACCCCCCATCAAGAAGGTTGTGGGTGGAGCAGTGGTCCTCATGGTGGCCCCCCAGCAAGAAGGTTGTGGGTGGAGCCCCGGCTGCAGCACGGGGTCTTTCTGGGTGAGTCTCCATGTTCTCCCTGTTCCTGCTGGGTTCTCTCTGGTACTCCAGCTTCCTCCACAGTCCAAAGACATCAAGAGGGACCAGGTTAATCCAGACTCTAAATTGACCGTAGGCGTGGCTGGGAGAGCCAATGGTTGTCTGTCTCTATGTGTTGGCCCTGCCATGGACTGGTGACCTGTCCAGGGGGAAGGCTGCTGGGATAGGCTCCACCCCCACCACCCTGAACAGGAGGAGAGGGAGAACATGGAGGGATGGAGGGAGGGATGGATGGAGGGAGGGAGGGATGATGGATGGATGGAGGGAGGGAGGGATGATGGATGGATGGATGGAGGGAGGGAGGGATGATGGATGGATGGATGGAGGGATGATGGATGGACCATTAAGCTATAACCTTACTTGTTAAACTGAAATAAAGTTGAATATTTGTCATCACTGACACACAACCCAGGTATCAAGTATTGGCACCACTCCGCCAGGGAAATGTTAAAATTATAACTTTAATTTACATGGTACAAATTGTGTTTGGCTGCCTGCCTCTTCACAATAAAAACACATTTGCATGACAGCCTTGTCATTGTCTTCATCATCATCATCTTCATCATCATCATCATTCCGGACAAGTATTTACAGGCACATTTACACTCTGCTAGCAAACTGTACACTGTCAGTAGAAAAGCCATCTGTGCTTCTGGTTTCATACAAACACTTGAAAGATTTTATTCCCTTGTAGAAAACGTGTCAGTAACAAACAGAGCTCATCCAATCAGAGCTGAGAATCACCTCATCATGATGCAGGAGATTAGAAAACTGTACAGACAACGGAAGGGTCAAAGGTCAATCTCTGACCTTCTTCCTCCCATTAAATACATAATCAGTGACACTGAGGAGTCAAAGCCCCCCCCCCCCCGCCTGTCTTTATTTTTAATCCAAAAAAAAAAATCTTGAAGGAGCACCGTAAATCTTCATCATCACACACATGCAGATCTATTTCGATCAGAGAACTACAACTACGGGTCAAACACAGGGTCAAAACACACACAAGGCAAGAACAAACAAGCAAAACATTCCAATGAAACAGCAATACTCATCAGAAAGATCGGAGGAAGAAGAAGAAGAAAAAAGTAAAGAGACTGCGTCCAGTCAGCAGGAAGCTCATTCAAACACTTTATTACAAAATATGTCCGACCTGGGTTCTGCAGCAGCCGACAGCTGACTGCTGTTCTTCTGTCTTGCAGGATGGTTCGGTTTCGTCCATTTACACAGGTGAGTTCAGGAAGTCGCTCTGTAGGTCAGTCCACCACAAACATCCCCTACTCCAGTCCGGAACTGTGACATCTGCTGCTTGGCGTCTGTTAGTACGTACAGTGAGTCTCTCCTTTTACAGAGACACTGATGTCACATTCACATCAAACCCTCAGCTGAGGACCCTCCCCGGATCCCATGTCCAGGATCCCTCTGATCCCCTCAGTGGGATCAAGACCAGCTGTGTCCTCCTGGCCAGGGTAATTATTGCTTCTTCTGTATCGTCGCGTCCAGGTGCAAAGCAGGAAGTCTGGACATTTGGATCCAGCACAGCTGATTGACATCAGAACAGAAATGTAAAAACATCACATGCATCTGAGGACAAGTTCCACTAACTTAGCGAAGCAGGTTTAAAAAAGCTAGCATGACAAAGAGCACGCCAGCTGTTGGTGTAGCCAGCATGGACATTGCAGCATCAGAAAGAGCCTGTGTCAGGCATCTTGTTACCACACCAGGACCTGCGGTCTTCTGCGGGTCCATGGTTGCACACCGGCTCCATCCAGGGAGATGCAGCAGCTTCAGACCACATGCTTACGCTAACTGTAAGATCCCGTTACAGCAGAGATCCGCGCTCTGTAACACTGAGTGCTCGGCTGGCTGCTTATAGCACATCCAGCATTCAAGTGGAAACACAGCACAAAAAAGTGTCCAAACTGAAGGGTGTTTATACGAAGGAACAGATTTTTCCAAGAAGCTCAGTGGATTTCTGCCTGCAGAAATGTTTAACCAATTAAATCCTTTGTTTCTAGCTGGCGTTCAGAGACGGCTCGGCCTGGCATCAGCATCACATTCAGGTCCAGTTAGTTCATGTACTGTTTCGTTGAATTAGCCCGACCGACATTTTTTTCTCTGCGTGGAAATGCAGCAGATAATTGAAGTTTTCATGAGTGGATCTTCCACGTCCATCACGGCGTCTCCCGCCACCCTGGACAGGAGTTCTACTCTGACCGTTAATGAGAGGTGATGGAGTCAGACTCCTTTTTCCAGGTCGCTGTTGTTTTCCCTCGCTGGTGAATTAAGGGTTCATCAATTATCCCACTAGGAAACATGATCAGTATGGCTGCTATCAGACAGACAGACAGACTGACTGACAGACAGACAGACAGACAGCACCAAGCTGCAAGTGTGAAGGCACACCTGGGATTAATTGGCATAAATAGGGTTCACGTATGTACACAGAATAAGTTAGTGACAAGCTTAACACACACACACACGCACACACACGCACACACGCACGCACACACAGGTCTCGATCTTGTCGATCAGCTGGTTGTTTATGTTCAGTGATTCTATTTCTTCTTCATCCTCAACTCTTGTTCTCCAGAATTTAGCTTGTTTTAGTCTTTCAAGAGACAAAGAGCCGTCGTGTCCTGTGCGGCGCCGCCGTGCGGCGTCACCTCGGGCCCAGCTGCCCTTCTTTCCATCAGTACCCTGGCCTTTGTGAAGTCAGAACAGCTCGCTTACGTCTGCAGCATTTTCATTTCTGACAGCACTGAAATTTCCCATGGAAACAAACCCTCCTGGCCGATTTCATCTTCTCCTGTTCCAAGTGTAAACCTGAGACCTTGACTGAACCAGGACAAGACTGCAGAAGCTGGGATCCACTGAGGGTCAGAGGTCGAGCTCACCTGAAGTGCTTCAGATCTGAGTTGCTAGAAACTTCATGAGCAGGAACTGGAGTCACATTAAAACCACGATTTTAAGCCCTGATTCTGTTATTGCGTCCAAAGAAACGATTAAAGTTCTTGATATGCCGAGACGCAGCTGGCTTCACCTGGAATCGCTAAAAATATAGTTGGCAAGAGAACTGATTAAAAACATCCAGCACTTCTGAGATCAGAAGATCAATAATCAATACATGTGATCGGCAGAAACATTTAAAATTGTGCTTTCTGGCTCTTCACACTGAGGACAGACAGCAGGACCGCAGGGGGAATGTAGCGCAAGGCAGCAGGTGATGTTCCCTGATCGGATCAGTTCGATTGTCATTTTCCACCTCTGACTGGTGTCAGGTGGGTGGGAGTTTGGTTCAGGTTCAGGTTTGGTTCAGGTCAGTTTTAGGCTGAAATTCTCTCCGCCACAGGCTCTCTTAGTGTTTCAACCACCAAAAACCATCTGTCAGCCAGAAAACGTTCTTCCAGATAGGCACTTGACCGGTCTAGAACCACTCAGCATCAGGGGCAGGGGGCAGGATCCCTCCGGCTAAGAGGAGGAGGCAGAACTGGAGCAGCGACACTGGTCAGAGGAGGTTTTCCTTGTCCTAAGATCTTTGAAAAGTGTAGAATAAACTAGTGCTAGCATTAGCATTACCAGTAGAGCAGTGAGGTGAACTGACATAGTTCGATTGTGGCCCTCTCTGTAGAACAGCTAACCAGTTTTAGAAGGTTCTAGTCGAACCAGTCCAGAACTACCTCGAGATTTGTCTTGTAGCCCACGCTCATCATGACGGCGATGGAAGGGGACATGTGAGACCAAAGCTAAATTACTGGTTTGTCTTATTGGACACAATCATTTGCTGCTCTGGAACCAGTTTTCAGACTGAGAGACGGTTCAGGATGAGGTGTGGGTTCCAAACCAGTGCCCCAACAGCCTGTGAGGGAAAGAGCGGCTCAGTGGACGTCTGCTGGAGAGAGACGTTCCTGATCTGTGCGTCGTCGTCTGACTGCTGCTGCTGCAGTGTGAAGACTCTAACAACTGGGATCTCCTGAGTCTGAATATAAAAATCTCCTAACCCCAACACACACACACACACACACACACACACACACACACACACACACACACAGCAGGAAGACACAGCGTTAACAGGGTTCATTGATTTCCAGTGTTTCAGTCTCTCTGGTCTCAACAGGAAGTGCCTTCATCCTCAAAGCTAAAACACACCAACGCCTGGCGCCACCCATCAAAAAAGCCTCCATTTTGATTTTCCCTGTGTGACCGGTAGGTGGTGTGCTTTAGCCTTCAGTGGGCCTCAACTTTCGTGATGGTCAGGGCTCACTGCTTCCTGTTACTGATGGGATCAGAGGTCATCAGAGGTCAGTGACCTTGTTCTCCACCAGGGCAGCAACCTGCTGTAGCCGGTACGCCAACTGCATCTTCTGTCCAGAACTGTCCTCTTCCAGAGACATGATGATCTGAGACATGGACAGCTCATTTAGTTTTCGGTCTCTGACCTGTGTGTGTGTGTGTGTGTGTGTGTGTGTGTGTGTGTGTGTGTGTGTGTGTGTGTGTGTGTGCGCGCGCGCGTGCTCGCATGTGTGTGTGTTACCTGGTCATAATATTTGTTGATGTACTTGTAGAGTTCATGAAGAGCGACCAGACTGTTCATCTCAGAGGCAAAACTCTGCAGAGAGAAACACAGTTACTTCTATGTTTGCAGGCTCTCTGTTGCCACGGTGACAGTAATTCTGTGTTACTGACCCCAGACAGTTCCGTCAGAGTGGAATTCATCTCTTGGTAGCAACCGGACGCAGCACTATGGATGTCACTATAGTACCTGCACACACAAGTACACATGTACACACGCACACACGCACAGGTTCAGACGGTTAATAAGAATCGGTAGCAATATTTTACTCATTTGCAGTGTAAAAAGTTTCTATGGCAACCATATGACAGTGAAAGGATGTTATGGCAACTGCTGAGCAGAGGGAGCATGTTTCCATGGTAACTATGCGTCAGTGGATGTATGTTACTATGGTAAATGTAGGGCAGTCAAGGAATGTTACTCTGGTAACTGTAGGCTGGTGAGGATATGTCTCCGTGGTAACTGTAGTACAGTGAGGACACAGTTCTATGGTGACTATGCTGCACTGGGAGCATGTTTCCATGGTAACTGTAGGGCAATGAGGGTCTTTCAGCTGGGTCTACGTGTGGTATTGACTGTCAACGCCGTCTCACCTCTCCACCAGCTGCTTGTATCGAGGGATCTCTCTGGCATACAGCAGCTTGTTGACAGGAGAATCCTGATTGGACGGAATGCTACTATGAGGTCAAATGACTTAATTACTCAGGAAAATGTTTACAACAAGACACAGTTGGAGGTCATGTGTGTAGCAGTCATCACACACGTGATAGACAGACAGGTCGTACCCGTCCCACTTTGTGCTCGGAGGTGGTGCAGGAGTCAATGAACGTCTGAGCGATGACTGACAGGACGGCGTCGATGCTGTCGGTCACCTGGACGTCCAGGACGAACTGAGGGTTCTTCAGAATGTTCACCCAGAACCTGAGAGGGAGACTGTTGAGACACAGACAGTTCAGAGAGACAGCCGGCGCCCTCAGAATCACTCTGGTGACCTGTCCGTCTCCTGACTCACCTGTTGGTCTTCCAGATGTGGACCGTCTCTGGGTCATCGATGCCATGTTTCTCCGCCATGTCGTCCAGGAAGTCAAAGAAAAATCTGACAGCAATCGGAGGAGGGCGCTTCGTACTGAGGATCGCCACGAAGACGTCATCCACAAACTTCTGCAGTGTTCCCTTCAGAGCGAGAGAGACAGGTGAACGCTGGACAGCAGTCCGGTCAGGTAAATCTCAGGTGTGTTACCTTCATGGACAGTAGTCTGGTCAGTTAAATCTCAGGTGTGTTACCTCCATGGACAGTAGTCTGGTCAGGTAAATCTCAGGTGTGTTACCTTCATGGACAGTAGTCCGGTCAGGTAAATCTCAGGTGTGTTACCTTCATGGACAGTAGTCCGGTCAGGTAAATCTCAGGTGTGTTACCTTCATGGACAGTAGTCCGGTCAGGTAAATCTCAGGTGTGTTACCTTCATGGACAGTAGTCTGGTCAGGTAAATTTCCAGTGTGTTACCTTCATGGACAGTATTCCGGTCAGGTAAATCTCAGTTGTGTTACCTTCATGGACAGTAGTCTGGTCAGGTAAATCTCAGGTGTGTTACCTTCATGGACAGTAGTCTGGTCAGGTAAATCTCAGGTGTGTTACCTCCATGGACAGTAGTCCGGTCAGGTAAATCTCACGTGTGTTACCTTCATGGACAGTAGTCCGATCAGGTAAATCTCAAGTGTGTTACCTTCATGGACAGCAGTCCGATCAGGTAAATCTCAAGTGTGTTACCTTCATGGACAGCAGTCCGGTCAGGTAAATCTCAGGTGTGTTACCTTCATGGACAGTAGTCTGGTCAGGTAAATCTCAGGTGTGTTACCTTCATGGACAGTAGTCTGGTCAGGTAAATCTCAGGTGTGTTACCTTCATGGACAGTAGTCCGGTCAGGTAAATCTCAGGTGTAATACCTCCATGGACAGTAGTCTGGTCAGGTAAATCTCAGGTGTGTTACCTTCATGGACAGTAGTCCGGTCAGGTAAATCTCAGGTGTGATACCTCCATGGACAGTAGTCCGGTCAGGTAAATCTCAAGTGTGTTACCTTCATGGACAGCAGTCTGGTCAGGTAAATCTCAGGTGTGTTACCTTCATGGACAGTAGTCCGGTCAGGTAAATCTCAAGTGTGTTACCTTCATGGACAGCAGTCCGGTCAGGTAAATCTCAGGTGTGTTACCTTCATGGACAGTAGTCCGGTCAGGTAAATCTCAGGTGTGTTACCTTCATGGACAGTAGTCCGGTCAGGTAAATCTCAGGTGTGTTACCTTCATGGACAGTAGTCTGGTCAGGTAAATCTCAGGTGTGTTACCTTCATGGACAGTAGTCTGGTCAGGTAAATCTCAGGTGTGTTACCTTCATGGACAGTAGTCCGGTCAGGTAAATCTCAGGTGTGTTACCTTCATGGACAGTAGTCCGGTCAGGTAAATCTCAGGTGTAATACCTCCATGGACAGTAGTCCGGTCAGGTAAATCTCAGGTGTGATACCTCCATGGACAGTAGTCCGGTCAGGTAAATCTCAGGTGTGTTACCTTCATGGACAGTAGTCTGGTCAGGTAAATCTCAGGTGTGTTACCTTCACGGACAGTAGTCTGGTCAGGTAAATCTCAGGTGTGTTACCTTCATGGACAGTAGTCCGGTCAGGTAAATCTCAGGTGTGTTACCTTCATGGACAGTAGTCCGGTCAGGTAAATCTCAGGTGTGTTACCTTCATGGACAGCAGTCTGGTCAGGTAAATCTCTGGTATGGCCTTGGCTCTCTCTCTCTCCCTCATGCTGCTCTTCCTGTGTTTTGGGATTTCTGGATCTTCGCTGCTCTTCACAAGGTGCCACAGCCGCAGACCCTCCTCTTCCTCACCCTCCAGCATCGGTGTTTCTATAGCAACCACATTGAGACCATCAACCCACCAACAGTGGCAGCTTCACACCACACAGAGATGAACTGATGGATCTGAATGATTGTTTTTTTTGGTGGCAGGTTCTCAATCTTCTACTGAGGTGTTCTATGTGCTCTCGGAAGTTTTGATGGCGCGTTCTTACTCTCTCCAGTCTGGAAAACCTGGTTGACTCTGAGTCCACTTGAACTCTGAGACCGAGGGATCAGAGCTACGGTAGCTCCATCTGGAACCTGAAGGACCAAGAGAGACGAGAAACCGGTTCACCAATCAAGAGCACGAAGATAGGAGTGCTGTGATTGGACGGTGGTCACTACCTTGTAATGCTGCAGTGTGTTGAGTCTTTTCCAGCGGCCATGAACCACAGCTGTGACATCATCATCTGATAGGGTCAGGTGACCTGCCTGACCTGAGCGCCACTCTGTCAATCAAAGACAGAAATGTGATCAATGTGAGCTGTCAATCAAACACTGGCTGACGGATGAGGCGGGTATTTACCCAAGTCCAGATTGTCAGCCGCTGGTCTCTGAGAGAACGGAGCTCCTCTGTAGACCTGATCCAAGATCTTGTCCTTCACCTTTAGACAGAAAGGCCAAGAGAGAGACAGGTGAAGAACAGGCAGACAGACAGGTGAAGAACAGGCAGACAGACGGACAGACTGGTACCTGTGTGATCGTGTCTGTGTCAAGTACTTTAACTGGACAAGGCTGAACCTCAGCTCCATTCTTCACCAAGACTGTCAGAGTCTGAGAGAGAGACAGGGAGGGGGGAGAGAGAGAGAGATGGGGAGGAGGGAGAGAGAGAGAGACGGGGAGGAGGGAGAGAGAGAGAGACGGGGAGGAGGGAGAGAGAGAGAGATGGGGAGGAGGGAGAGAGACAGGGAGGGGGGAGAGGGAGGGGGAAGAGAAACAGGGAGGAGGGAGAGAGAGAGAGAGATGGAGAGGAGGGAGAGAGAGAGAGACGGGGAGGAGGGAGAGAGAGAGAGATGGGGAGGAGGGAGAGACAGGGAGGGGGGAGAGGGAGGGGGAAGAGAAACAGGGAGGAGGGAGAGAGAGAGAGATGGAGAGGAGGGAGAGAGAGAGAGACGGGGAGGAGGGAGAGAGAGAGGGAAGAGAGAGAGAGAGGGAAGAGAGAAAGAGAGGGAGGAGGGAGAGAGAGAGGGAAGAGAGAGAGAGGGAAGAGAGAGAGACGGGGAAGAGGGAGAGAGAGAGGGAAGAGAGAGAGAGAGACGGGGAAGAGGGAGAGAGAGAGGGAGGAGGGAGAGAGAGAGGGAAGAGAGAGAGAGAGAGGGAAGAGAGAGAGACGGGGAAGAGGGAGAGAGAGAGGGAGGAGGGAGAGAGAGAGGGAAGAGAGAGAGAGAGAGAGGGAAGAGAGAGGGAGGGGGAAGAGAGAGGGAGGGGGAAGAGAGAGAGACGGGGAGGAGGGAGAGAGAGGGAGGGGGAAGAGAGAGGGAGGGGGAAGAGAGAGAGGCACGTCTCAACATCAGGTCCAGGACAGGAGATGAAAGCATCCCTAACGAGCAACATCCTGTCACATGAGGTCAAATGTTGAGAGTCAACTTGAGGTTCGGACCTCTGTCAAAGAACTGTGCTCTCTGATTGATTGTCAGTCCATTACACCGCGTGTGTTGCCATAGTTACCACAGCACAGTAGTCGATGTCCTCGCGCAACAGGTGGCTGTCATTGAGGGTCCGCTTGGCTTTTCCTGTCACAGCATCAACTGGACCTTTGTCCACCTGGTACTTGATGGCTCTGTAGAGCATGTAGAGCGGCTCGCCCGCCACCTCCTGACAGACAGATGGGGGAGGGGGCAGGATTTAGACCGGCGACCCCAGGTGATCTCATGTGATCGATCTCATGTGGCTTCAGATACAGTAACAGTGGAGGTGGAGCCATGTCAGGTGCGCTAGCGTTCGGCAGGTGCTGATTGGCTATAGCAGGTCAGGCCACCAGTCTTCAATCAGATCCACATCATCGCCAATTATGATACCGTATCAATAATTAGGATCTTGGATTGTCAGCCTCTGCTGCCCCTCCCACTACCTGATCATTTGATCAGTAATGGGTTTTTGATTGTCCCCTTTAGTGTGCCCCCCCCTCCGAGAGACAGACAGGCATTTACCTTGAGGAAGGAGTAGAGGCAGATGGACATCCAGTTGGTCAGCATCTTCTCAACAACCGTCTCCGTGCTGAAACAGAAAGAGGCAGGTGAACTCAGAGGTCAGAGGTCAACAGCTTCTAATGGCTATAAGTGAGTTCATCTCGCTCTGGCCGCTCTGGCCCTGGGAGAGTTGGAGCGGCCAACGGACTCAGAGGAAGAGGCGGACGCTCAGTCAGGACGGAACCTGCTGCCCAAACTCTGCACGTTTAGAATAAAACTCAAGTTCTAAAAGCAAGGAGGAATGAAAACTGGCTTGAGGAGGATGGTTGGTGTCACGTACCGCCGCAGCATGAGTTTGGGGTTCTTGGCGACGTACTGCTGCACCAGGTCCTGCAGGAGGCACTTCATGACCTCGGTGAAATACTCCAATTTGTCATGCAGCGCCATGGTGAGCAGACTGGCCACGTAGCCGCGGTCTCTTTGAGAAAAACCCTGCTGTGCCTCCAGAGTGTGGATGAACTGGGACACAGACAGGAAATGAAAGTCACACGCAGGTTCAGACGGTTTCATCGGCATCACCTGACCCCCCCAAAACCCCGCCCACCCTGGTAAGGAAGAGTCGGTTGTTGAGCAGGTTGTTGAGCTGCTGGAGGCCCTGCTCCACCGTCTGCCTCCGGGAGTCTGGCAGGTCCAGCTGGCGGCTCAGCGGTGCCACCTGCTGGCCGGGGAAGAAAACTCTCTCGGCATACATCCGGTAGTCCAGCAGGGGGAGTCCTGGTCCCCCAACATCGCTGCTCAGGTCCATCATCTCTGTCATCAGGTCTGCGTGCAGAAGAAGAACAGATAGCCGACTGCCACGCCCCTTTGCTGTATTTCATTGTATATATTAGAGGTATTTAATGTCTGAACGGCTTGATGCAGTGGAGCGGGAGGAGGGGACACTGGCACGTCTCAGACCATGTGGTGTGCCGTCAAACGCTTGGTTTGGGCGTCATCACCATTAAGGTGGTGGTTTTATACTGGAAACAAGCAGGTAGGATTCATTTTTACCTGCTAGCTAACCTGACAACCAGTGGATTGTAAAGCAGCATTGTTTAGTTCAGCTAAGCAGCAGCGCCCCCTGCTGGTTCACCCTTCATCATCTGGTTACATGGTATTTCTCACCTGAACCAAATTCTACTACGCTGGTCCTCACACATTTATAGTGGAAGATTTGCTAGCAGGTGATTCTGAACACGGAGACATGTGAAATTTACCCGTAAACTCTTTACGACACTGATCTCCCACGTTGATCTCTAGGGTTTCCAACTGCAGCAAAACCTTCTTATAATCTCTGAGAGCCTGTTTACTCTTCCTCCTTCACACACACACACACACACACACACACACACACACACACACACACACACACACACACACACACACACACACACATTAAACACAGCTATCAACTTCGGAAACGTAATTTTCCTCCATTAAATCTGATTTCCTTACCTGTACATGAGGATGATGACCAGCACTGACAGGATGATGACAGCTGCTCCCGCCCCTAAACCAATTTGAGCAGCCAATGGGACGAGAGGCAGCAGAGAGTCACTGTCATACTGGACCAATCCCAGGTCCACCTGCAGGTTCCCCATCACCACCTTGGAGACACAAATAACACTTGCAAACATCCGCTCCCCTGCCAGTTCATGAGGTACGCCTGGTGTTGAGGCAGCGTGTGTCCAGCAGGAGACGCCAGATTCTAGAAGTCTCCATCACTGGAGAGGAGGCACAGAATAAAGCTCCCTCCCCCCACAGCACAGGAGCCACCAACTACACCTCCAGCCGTCTCCAGAGGCTCCTCGCCACACGTCCTGGAGACCTGGGGCCTCATTTATAAAACCTGGGTAGGATCACCATATATGGTCATGCAAATTACCTCATGAATGTGTTTTGCATATAAATATTCATGATGGCTTCACGGCATTTCACGCCCAATCATGGCATCAACCAGACGAAAAAGGAACTTTTCAGAGACCGAGACGGAGGCGCTTGTTGATGAGGTGGCGGCGAGATGGGAAACTTTATTTGGTGGCCATTCAAGTGGAATGACCAGCAAACGAAGAGCCACTGAACGGCACGGCCGGCACGGAGCGCAGTGTCGCCAAAATAAAAAAGAAGTGGTCCGGTCTGAAGGTGGAGGCCAAGAAAAAAGTGGCTTTGCACCGCCGGAGCGTGGCGGCTACAGGTGGGGATCAGGAAACACGTGAAACGAGTCACAGACACCCTAACGAGTCTCTTTGAACGATTCATGGTAACAACCAACAAACCAAAGATTCTACACAAGAACTGAGCCAAGATTATGAAAACAAAATGCATATTTCTCACTAGAAATGTCATCAGAATGCTTTATTAAATCAAAACTCTCTTGGAATAAGGAACTCTCCTCCGAACATGACAGGAGCGGCCGCCATGTTTTTGTTTGGAGAGGCCCGCATGAGAGTCACATGACCTACCAGCGATCCAATAGAAAAGAATAGGGAAAGAAAACGGACACATTTCACTATTTTTAGGCCTTCATGGTAGAACTGATAGGTTTGGACCCGTGGACAAACGGAGCCTTTTCACGTTTTGACATGAGACTGAGTTGGGATTGATACATGAGGCCCTGGTCTCCAGGACTCTGAGTGACGCTGCTTCTCTCTCTGATTAGACTGAGATTTCATGACTAAACTGATCAAAGGAGTCTGAAGGAGTGACATCATCATGGAGATTTCTAGAAAGAATGAATTCATGATTTATAAAGTTTTACACACGACGACAAGCCAACAACTTTGAAATGTTTGTTTTCTGAGGGGAGTTCTGATTGGTTCAGTTCCAGAGAGGTTGACTCTGATTGGTTTGGTTCCAGAGAGGTTGACTCTGATTGGTTCAGTTCCAGAGAGGTTGACTCTGATTGGTTCGGTTCCAGAGAGGTTGACTCTGATTGGTTCAGTTCCAGAGAGGTTGACTCTGATTGGTTTGGTTCCAGAGAGGTTGACTCTGATTGGTTTGGTACCAGAGAGGTTGACTCTGACTGGTTTGGTTCCAGAGAGGTTGACTCTGATTGGTTTGGTTCCAGAGAGGTTGACTCTGATTGGTTCAGTACCAGAGAGGTTGACTCTGATTGGTTCGGGACCAGAGAGGTTGACTCTGATTGGTTCAGTACCAGAGAAGTTGACTCTGATTGGTTTGGTTCCAGAGAGGTTGACTCTGACTGGTTTGGTTCCAGAGAGGTTGACTCTGATTGGTTCAGTACCAGAGAGGTTGACTCTGATTGGTTCGGTTCCAGAGAGGTTGACTCTGATTGGTTCGGTACCAGAGAGGTTGACTCTGATTGGTTCGGTTCCAGAGAGGTTGACTCTGATTGGTTCAGTTCCAGAGAGGTTGACTCTGATTGGTTCAGTTCCAGAGAGGTTGACTCTGATTGGTTCAGTTCCAGAGAGGTTGACTCGGATTGGTTCAGTTCCAGAGAGGTTGACTCTGATTGGTTCAGTTCCAGAGAGGTTGACTCGGATTGGTTTGGTTAAAAGGACTTTGACAAGATGTGACTCGCATCTCTCTGTGACATCACAAAAGAAATTGTGTGTGTGTGTGTGTGTGTGTGTGTGTGTGTGTGTGTGTGTGTGTGTGTGTGTGTGTGTGTGTGTGTGTGTCACCTGGAGGCTGGGCAGCTCGCTGCTGTCGTCAGCGCTCATTGGTTGGCTCTCCGGCGGTTCACAGTACAGGTGTGTGTTGTCCAGAGTTTTCACCTCACACTCTTGATCTCCCAGTCGAGCCGTCACTTCCTGTCTAGTCATGGCCCTGGTCAGGTCCTGACCCTGAAGGACATCATAGCAAAAGGACAGAGACACACTGAGATGAGCTTGTTAACCCTCTTGACTTGTTTCTATAGCAACAGGCTGGAAACATCAGCGCCACTTCACTTCAACAGCGATCACTCCTCCGGGTTTGAAGCGGTACGGAGCGTCCGGAGCCTCTCGGTTCAGAGGGAAGAAGTGAGGGTTGGGATAGTACGTGAAGCTCCTCCCCTGAGAGGCAGACAGGTGGAGGGAGAGAGACAGGTGATGCTTTCAGACAAAGCCAGAGGTGATGTTTCTTTCCCCAGGTTGACAGACGAGTACCTTGATGGTCTCGTAGTGGACTCTAACATTGTCCAGCTGAAACCAAACGCCCTTCACTTTGACCTCTGGGGTCACCGACGGGGTCGGACAGGTCATCTGAGAGGAGGACAGAACAGAGCAGGGCTGCGACACCTGAGATCGGGACAAACAGAGAGTGAGACAGGTTTCCATAAAGTTTATTGACTCTTCTCTGATTGGCCAGTTCCTCTCACCGTTGCCATGGTGCTGTTGAAGACCAGCTGCTGCTTAGCGGAGAGGAGAGCCAAACGTCTTTTCCGTTTGACCCTCTGGACATCCACAGGCTCCACCCACACTGATATGATTGGCTGCTGCACCACATCAAGGTTCCTGCCCATCACCATGATGACACGCCCCCCCCTGAGGACCGGAACCACTGTCAGGTCAAAGGTCGGCTTGCAGGTTTATTGATTGATCACTGATCAGAGGGACTTCTTACGCATAGAAACTCTCAGCAGGTGTGGCATCAGTAACAACCGGGTCGTCAAGGTACCGAAACATCACGTTGGGTATGGAACGCTCCGCCTTCCCAAACAAAACCCGAACTGTAACTCCACCAGTTCGATTACTGGAACCAGTCTGACACACCAACTGGGTGTCATTCACCTCCTCCACACTGAGGGCAGACGAGATGGGGTAAGGAGACGGAGACAGGAAGAGGAGACGGTGCACAAGTGACACGTCCTCATCTGATCAGAACTCCATTCAGAAAACCAGGATTTTAAAAGTTGTAAGCCTGTTGTCATGGCGACAGACCTGACAAATCAGGAATTCATACTTTGTACAAGTCACCATCATGATGTCATTATTTCAGCATCATCTTGATTTCTCTTTTTTTTTAAGATGATCTTTTTGGGCTTATTATTATTTAGTTTATAGAAAAGAAATGACAGGAAAGGGGAGGGAGAGGGGGTGACATGCAGAAATCGGTCCCTGGTTCTCTGCGCGGCCGTGGTCTGCCTGGTATTCACTGAGCCGCTGCGCCACTCAGGTGCCCCTTATTTTGATTTCTTGAATAAAACTGTATCGCAGTTTTCCACAGAAGTGGAGGTCGAAATACTGCAGATGGTAGCAGTAGTACTCACATGTAGCAGGGCTGCTGGCCCAGGAAGGCGCTCAAGTCTGATGTCTGCCCAGTCAGCAGCTGCCGTCCTCTGATGGTCAATCTGGTTCCCCCAGATACTGGACCTTTATCAGGAACCAAATCCAGGAGCTGTGGGTCCTGAACACAAGAGCACAGAGGTCCAATCGTCTACAGAACCAGTTGACCGCGTCAAGCTGTGGTCACGCCAAGGTGACAGGTGCACGTGTCCTGGGTGCTCTAGAGACACGGAGAGGGTCTGGACTCCGATGACACCCCGACCTCCTACCTGATAGGTGAATTTCTGCTTGGATCTTCCAGGTGAGGTTGTTCCCACGGTTACAAGTACTGGTCCCACCCTCTGTTTCCCACTGGGCTGCAACTCACACACAACCCTGCAAACAAACACACACATTGTTCAAAATTAGTGTGTGTGTGTGCATATAGGTATGTGTGTGTTTGTGTGTGAGTGTGTGTGCATATAGGTATGTGTGTGTTTGTGTGTGAGTGTGTGTGCATATAGGTATGTGTGTGTTTGTGTGTGTGCATATAGGTATGTGTGTGTTTGTGTGTGAGTGTGTGTGCATATAGGTATGTGTGTGTTTGTGTGTGAGTGTGTGTGCATATAGGTATGTGTGTGTTTGTGTGTGTGCATATAGGTATGTGTGTGTTTGTGTGTGGGTGTGTGTGCATATAGGTATGTGTGTGTTTGTGTGTGAGTGTGTGTGCATATAGGTATGTGTGTGTTTGTGTGTGAGTGTGTGTGCATATAGGTATGTGTGTGTTTGTGTGTGTGCATATAGGTATGTGTGTGTTTGTGTGTGAGTGTGTGTGCATATAGGTATGTGTGTGTTTGTGTGTGAGTGTGTGTGCATATAGGTATGTGTGTGTTTGTGTGTGTGCATATAGGTATGTGTGTGTTTGTGTGTGGGTGTGTGTGCATATAGGTATGTGTGTGTTTGTGTGTGAGTGTGTGTGCATATAGGTATGTGTGTGTTTGTGTGTGAGTGTGTGTGCATATAGGTATGTGTGTGTTTGTGTGTGTGCATATAGGTATGTGTGTGTTTGTGTGTTTGTGTGTGTGCATATAGGTATGTGTGTGTTTGTGTGTGAGTGTGTGTGCATATAGGTATGTGTGTGTTTGTGTGTGTGCATATAGGTATGTGTGTGTTTGTGTGTGAGTGTGTGTGCATATAGGTATGTGTGTGTTTGTGTGTTTGTGTGTGTGCATATAGGTATGTGTGTGTTTGTGTGTGAGTGTGTGTGCATATAGGTATGTGTGTGTTTGTGTGTGTGCATATAGGTATGTGTGTGTTTGTGTGTGGGTGTGTGTGCATATAGGTATGTGTGTGTTTGTGTGTGAGTGTGTGTGCATATAGGTATGTGTGTGTTTGTGTGTGAGTGTGTGTGCATATAGGTATGTGTGTGTTTGTGTGTGAGTGTGTGTGCATATAGGTATGTGTGTGTTTGTGTGTGAGTGTGTGTGCATATAGGTATGTGTGTGTTTGTGTGTGAGTGTGTGTGCATATAGGTTTGTGTGTGTTTGTGTGTGAGTGTGTGTGCATATAGGTATGTGTGTGTTTGTGTGTGGGTGTGTGCATATAGGTATGTGTGTGTTTGTGTGTGGGTGTGTGTGCATATAGGTATGTGTGTGTTTGTGTGTGAGTGTGTGTGCATATAGGTATGTGTGTGTTTGTGTGTGAGTGTGTGTGCATATAGGTATGTGTGTGTTTGTGTGTGGGTGTGTGTGCATATAGGTATGTGTGTGTTTGTGTGTGAGTGTGTGTGCATATAGGTATGTGTGTGTTTGTGTGTGCATATAGGTATGTGTGTGTTTGTGTGTGGGTGTGTGTGCATATAGGTATGTGTGTGTTTGTGTGTGTGCATATAGGTATGTGTGTGTTTGTGTGTGGGTGTGTGTGCATATAGGTATGTGTGTGTTTGTGTGTGTGCATATAGGTATGTGTGTGTTGTGTGTGGGTGTGTGTGCATATAGGTATGTGTGTTTGTGTGTGTGCATATAGGTATGTGTGTGTTGTGTGTTTGTGTGTGTGCATATAGGTATGTGTGTGTTTGTGTGTGAGTGTGTGTGCATATAGGTATGTGTGTTTGTGTGTGGATGTGTGTGCATATAGGTATGTGTGTGTTTGTGTGTGAGTGTGTGTGCATATAGGTATGTGTGTGTTTGTGTGTGAGTGTGTGTGCATATAGGTATGTGTGTGTTTGTGTGTGGGTGTGTGCATATAGGTATGTGTGTGTTTGTGTGTGGGTGTGTGTGCATATAGGTATGTGTGTGTTTGTGTGTGAGTGTGTGTGCATATAGGTATGTGTGTGTTTGTGTGTGAGTGTGTGTGCATATAGGTATGTGTGTGTTTGTGTGTGGGTGTGTGTGCATATAGGTATGTGTGTGTTTGTGTGTGAGTGTGTGTGCATATAGGTATGTGTGTGTTTGTGTGTGCATATAGGTATGTGTGTGTTTGTGTGTGGGTGTGTGTGCATATAGGTATGTGTGTGTTTGTGTGTGTGCATATAGGTATGTGTGTGTTTGTGTGTGGGTGTGTGTGCATATAGGTATGTGTGTGTTTGTGTGTGTGCATATAGGTATGTGTGTGTTGTGTGTGGGTGTGTGTGCATATAGGTATGTGTGTTTGTGTGTGTGCATATAGGTATGTGTGTGTTGTGTGTTTGTGTGTGTGCATATAGGTATGTGTGTGTTTGTGTGTGAGTGTGTGTGCATATAGGTATGTGTGTTTGTGTGTGGATGTGTGTGCATATAGGTATGTGTGTGTTTGTGTGTGAGTGTGTGTGCATATAGGTATGTGTGTGTTTGTGTGTGAGTGTGTGTGCATATAGGTATGTGTGTGTTTGTGTGTGGGTGTGTGTGCATATAGGTTTGTGTGTGTTTGTGTGTGAGTGTGTGTGCATATAGGTATGTGTGTGTTTGTGTGTGGGTGTGTGCATATAGGTATGTGTGTGTTTGTGTGTGGGTGTGTGTGTGCATATAGGTATGTGTGTGTTTGTGTGTGAGTGTGTGTGCATATAGGTATGTGTGTGTTTGTGTGTGAGTGTGTGTGCATATAGGTATGTGTGTGTTTGTGTGTGGGTGTGTGTGCATATAGGTATGTGTGTGTTTGTGTGTGTGCATATAGGTATGTGTGTGTTGTGTGTGGGTGTGTGTGCATATAGGTATGTGTGTTTGTGTGTGTGCATATAGGTATGTGTGTGTTGTGTGTTTGTGTGTGTGCATATAGGTATGTGTGTGTTTGTGTGTGAGTGTGTGTGCATATAGGTATGTGTGTTTGTGTGTGGATGTGTGTGCATATAGGTATGTGTGTGTTTGTGTGTGAGTGTGTGTGCATATAGGTATGTGTGTGTTTGTGTGTGAGTGTGTGTGCATATAGGTATGTGTGTGTTTGTGTGTGGGTGTGTGTGCATATAGGTTTGTGTGTGTTTGTGTGTGAGTGTGTGTGCATATAGGTATGTGTGTGTTTGTGTGTGGGTGTGTGCATATAGGTATGTGTGTGTTTGTGTGTGGGTGTGTGTGCATATAGGTATGTGTGTGTTTGTGTGTGAGTGTGTGTGCATATAGGTATGTGTGTGTTTGTGTGTGAGTGTGTGTGCATATAGGTATGTGTGTGTTTGTGTGTGGGTGTGTGTGCATATAGGTATGTGTGTGTTTGTGTGTGAGTGTGTGTGCATATAGGTATGTGTGTGTTTGTGTGTGCATATAGGTTTGTGTGTGTTTGTGTGTGGGTGTGTGTGTATATAGGTATGTGTGTGTTTGTGTGTGTGCATATAGGTATGTGTGTGTTGTGTGTGGGTGTGTGTGCATATAGGTATGTGTGTGTTTGTGTGTGAGTGTGTGTGCATATAGGTATGTGTGTGTTTGTGTGTGTGCATATAGGTATGTGTGTGTTTGTGTGTGTGCATATAGGTATGTGTGTGTTGTGTGTGAGTGTGTGTGCATATAGGTATGTGTGTGTTTGTGTGTGGGTGTGTGTGCATATAGGTATGTGTGTGTTTGTGTGTGTGCATATAGGTATGTGTGTGTTTTGTGTGTGGGTGTGTGTGCATATAGGTATGTGTGTGTTTGTGTGTGAGTGTGTGTGCATATAGGTATGTGTGTGTTTGTGTGTGCATATAGGTATGTGTGTGTTTGTGTGTGGGTGTGTGTGCATATAGGTATGTGTGTGTTTGTGTGTGTGCATATAGGAATGTGTGTGTTGTGTGTGAGTGTGTGTGCATATAGGTATGTCTGTGTTTGTGTGTGTGCATATAGGTATGTGTGTGTTGTGTGTGGGTGTGTGTGCATATAGGTATGTCTGTGTTTGTGTGTGTGCATATAGGTATGTGTGTGTTGTGTGTGGGTGTGTGTGCATATAGGTATGCGTGTGTTTGTGTGTGGGTGTGTGTGCATATAGGTATGTGTGTGTGAGTGTGTGTGCATATAGGTATGTGTGTGTTTGTGTGTGAGTGTGTGTGCATATAGGTATGTGTGTGTTTGTGTGTGAGTGTGTGTGCATATAGGAATGTGTGTGTGAGTGTGTGTGCATATAGGTATGTGTGTGTTTGTGTGTGTGCATATAGGTATGTGTGTGTTTGTGTGTGTGCATGTAGGTATGTGTGTGTTTGTGTGTGGGTGTGTGTGCATATAGGTATGTGTGTGTTTGTGTGTGTGCATATAGGTATGTGTGTGTTTGTGTGTGAGTGTGTGTGCATATAGGTATGTGTGTGTTGTGAGTGGGTGTGTGTGCATATAGGTATGTGTGTTTGTGTGTGTGCATATAGGTATGTGTGTGTTGTGTGTGGGTGTGTGTGCATATAGGTATGTGTGTGTTGTGTGTGGGTGTGTGTGCATATAGGTATGTGTGTGTTTGTGTGTGGGTGTGTGTGCATATAGGTATGTGTGTGTGAGTGTGTGTGCATATAGGTATGTGTGTGTTTGTGTGAGTGTGTGTGCATATAGGTATGTGTGTGTTTGTGTGTGAGTGTGTGTGCATATAGGTATGTGTGTGTTTGTGTGTGAGTGTGTGTGCATATAGGTATGTTTGTGTTTGTGTGTGGGTGTGCATGTGTGTGTATGTATTGGTGTGTGTGTGTTTTGTATCACCTGGTGGAGATCTGGTACCCTTCAGGTTGGGGCAGACACTGCATGCCTGCTACTGTGACTCCGCCCACTACATCCTGGTACCTCATTCCAAGGTTGGATCCTGTGACGGTCAACAGGATTCCACCCTCCAGAGGACCAGAGACAGGAAGCACCTGCAGGTGGACAGAGATGTTTGAATGTTTCCATGACAACAAGAATCCCCTTCACTGATGGAATGGATAAGTCCTTCACCTGTGTGATCTGAGGAGGCGGGCAGGTGTCTGCAGGAATGCTGAAGCAGGATTGGTTGAAGAGACAGCTGGGGGCGGGGCTTCCTGGACACCACACACAGCCATACTCCTCAGGCACAGCCCTACACTGCGAGCAGTCTGATTGGCCAGCTGAGCAGTCATACAGCTGGACTGGATAACACAACACAGACAGGTATCAACCAAAGAAACACACACACATACACGCACACACACACACACACACACACACACACACACACACACAGGGTGAGGGTCTTACGTCGAAGATCTGGTGAGGCATCGATGCGTCTCTCTCCTCTCCTCAGGTACACGGGCGCCAAATATTGAAGCTGGCTAACCTCATACTGAAACTACAGGGAGACAAGGGGGTGAGATGGACCTGCTGTGTGTGTGAGAGAGTGAGTGTGTGAGAGAG
>NC_141328.1:1045000-1062500 GCF_037954235.1 Aulostomus chinensis
AGACACACAAAGTGGACACAGAGGCTCAGAGGTAGAGGGGCCGTCTAGCAACGAAAGGGTCGCTGGTTCGATCCCCACTTCCCCCTGGTGACCATGTTGAAGTGTCCTTGAGCAAGATACTGAACCCCGAACTACTCCTGATGGCCCTGAGATGGACTGGTGACCCTTAACTGATAAGTGGTATAGAAAATGGATGGAAGGATGAATGGGTGGATGAATGGGTGGATGGATGGATGGAAGGATGAATGGACAGATGGGCGGATGAATGGGTGGATGGATGGATGGAAGGATGAATGGACAGATGGGCGGATGAATGGGTGGATGGATGGATGGATGGATGAATGGGTGGATGGATGAATGGACAGATGTGTGAATGGATGGATGGATGGATGAATGGATGGATGAATGGGTGGATGGATGAATGGACAGATGGGTGGATGAATGGATGGATGGATGAATGGATGGATGAATGGGTGGATGGATGTATGGACAGATGGGTGGATGAATGGATGGATGGATGAATGGGTGGATGGATGGATGGATTGATGAATGAGTGGATGGATGAATGGACAGATGGATGGATGAATGAATGGATGGATGGATGAATGAATGGGTGGATGGATGAATGGACAGATGGATGGATGAATGAATGAATGGATGGATGGATGGATGGGTGGATGGATGTTTGTTTCCAACTGATGTCATACCTCCAGGTCATAGCTAGCAGGCCGTTAGCTTGCTGCTGTGGCAACATGGTCACAGAAGTTTGCACCACGGTAACTGAGATGATACACGGCCAGAGTTCTCACAGCAGCGGAAGCTAATATAGCTGGTATGCATTTGCTAACATTCAAAGCACCAGGCTAGCTACTAGCATTAGCATCAATTTTGGGGTCAGATTAGTTTATTGATGTTTAGCAAACAAAGATTGTTGGGTGTCAGGATGGAGGTTTGCTGCGTGGAGGCTGAAACACACTTGCAACTTCTTCTTTTTTTGGTGTGTTTCTGCTCTTTGTGGTATCATGTCCCTGTATATCCAGATATCCTGTCTGGTCATTAGGAAATATTCCAGGCAGCTGTCAGTGAATATGTGTGTGTATGTGAGTGTGCGTGTGTGTGTGTGTGTTTTATGTGGGTCACATCAGTCCTGCCAGCTGTATGTTTGAGTGACAGCTGTCAGATGATGATTCCAGCTGCTGAAGCTAACAGCTGTAATACAAATACGCACACACCCACACACACACACCCACACACACACACCCACACACACCCACACACACACACACACACACACACACAAGGGTATTAAGGTCAGCAGGGAGATGGATGACCAACAACACGTTCTTATTAAACCAGCTGCTAATCTGTGATGTCATCAGACTTCAGACCTTCGTTTGGCATCAGATTCATCGAGCCGATCAAAGATTAAATCTCATACTGCTCAAATCAAATTGCCGCACCACTCTACAACCAGAGTGAGAACCTTTGGTGAGAACCGGTACCAGACCCCGACTCGGGTCCTCAGCCCAAGATCTGAACTGGCTTCAGAGGTCCACCAACACTTCGCTGCCTCACAAGCAAGAACCAGTCAAGTCGGCCTGATTCGAAGAAGAAGAGGAACAACAGCCAACAGCCTCTGTGGACGCTCATGTGGGTTTGCAGAACAGCATCTGCACGGGGAATCCACCATCTTAGTTGCTGTTGTATGTAAACACCAACATGATGGCGGCGACGCTCTCGACCTCTCACACGTCACCTTCATCCGTCTGTCATAAATTTACCTGAATGATCCGGTTTGTCTTTTATCTTTGCAAGTGGCCCAATGCTTCACTGGCTGGTTTGTTCTTTTTATGGCGCTCACACGCTTTAGTTGGTCACAATAGTCGTGTTCATGTAAGTGGGTCTTGGTCCTCATCCAGCAAAGTGTTGGTGCAGCTCTGAGACCGGTTTCCCATCATGAGATTCTGTTCTCTGGCAATCGAAAGTCAAATAACTGGATTGAGTGCTGAACCTTGAACTGCCCTGATGCAGAACCCGCACCTGCACCAGGTGGGTGCTGGTCAGAATGGGGTGACTGACCTCTCTTCGTGACAGACAGACTACTTCCTGTGCTGGTTCATAGCAGAAAGATGGATGTCATTTCAGGGACTCGCCGCTGATACCAGTTGAAGTTTTCTATCAGCCGATAACCTAACGCCATGTTTCGCTCTGCATCTGACCTGCATCTTTGGTCTCTGGCCGCTGGTTCTGGGCCCAAACCTGTTTATACCTGTTGAAGTACAGAGGTGACTTACCTTGGGGAGTTTCAGACATTTTGATGACACTGCGTATTCGATGTAGGCCTCTTCCTGTCCGCTGCTCCCTCGTCCTCCTTCTGTGTAACACACCTCCTGCGCTCTCTGCAGCATGCCATCCAGTTCCGCCATCCCATAAGCACACAGCGCTGAGCGACCCGTTGCCACGGGCGTGGAAGCCTGCCCTGCTGCCATGACGACAAACAGGGCAGGCTTCCCTGAGTGGTGTCCTAACCAGGCTGCCTGAGCCAGGTTGTATCCACCCTGGCAGAGCAGCGGCACCTCCACGTAGGAGTAGAAGCTGCGGTCGGAGGTGCAGAGCCGGGAGGCATAGGTCCGGTACTCCTTCTTGTGCCACATGTCCCGCCGTGAGAACAGGAAGTAGACGTGGTTGCCATAGGTGACAGCCTTCACAAAGTGGTTGTTGTACTCTGAGTAACTTCCTACAACAAGTTTCCCCAGCTCCTCCTCCTGGGAGAAGGCCCGGCGAGGTGGGACCACCGGGAACAGACGCCGTGTCGTGATTGGTGGAATGTCCCCAGGACCTTTACTGGTGTAACCCCGACCTACCAGCATCAGACGCAGAACCCCACCGACAGCACCGCCTTCCTGTTTGTACTCTGTGGTGATCACCACCGCGACTGTGGAGACACGGGGGTCGTTTGCTGCCACGTACTGCGTGTCAACGGGGTTGGAGGTCTGATAGATGAGCTGAGAGATGTTAGCGAGACTCCTGCAGGGCACAAAACCAGATATCTGACAGGTGTCGTCATGGATACCTGATCCAGAGTTTGGATTCGTTCTTCTCTAATGAGGTAATGAGGCCCCATGACATCATACAGAGCTACAGTAGCTTACCTCTTGTCACAGATGCCCTGGTAGAGCGAGCCACAGACAATCAGACTTCCTGGCTCCACCCCCTGCCCCGGCTCTAGCAGCAGCAGTTTGTTGTGGTTGTGAGTGGGTCTGGCCGAGGGGCAATCCTGAGGGACAATGGGGGGGAGGCAGTCTGGGGAATCCAAGTGGGGGCCGGTCTTCACATGTGACATCACCACCAGGTCAGAGGTCAGCTGGTACAGGTGGTCTACCCCACCCACGTACAGATGCCCTGACACGCCATTCAGAAGCAGGTGAGAGAGGGGGGCGCCTTGAAGGTCCACCCTCTGTACCGAGGGGTCCAAGGTCAAACCGACATCAGCAGGGAAGGATGAAGGGGGAAGGAGGAGGAGGAGGAGGACAGACAGGGGGGTGGAGGAGGCCAACATGGCAGCTCCTCTTTACCTGTGTGTGTGAGAGAGAGAGAGAGAGAGAGAGAGAGAGAGAGAGAGAGAGAGAGAGAGAGAGAAAGTCATCAGTGTCCATGTGGTGAATATATCAGCTCCTGCCGCCACCTCCACCCATCCCGTTCTCATCAACATGAGGGAACCTTCCAATCTGGCTCAGGGATGTACTGAAATGATTTTAGTGGTCAGAGGTCAAAGGTCAGAGTCCCTGTGACTGACACACTTGATGGAGGGGCACCAGCATCTGTTATCAGTTGCTTCCAGCGGCGAGCGAGCGTACCAAACCACCTCGGAGAGACTGCCATGCTCTGCCATCTTTTTGTCTTTTTTACGTGGTCAATGGTGGTTGGCAATTCACTCTTAGGAAGAGATTCCTGCCTCCATCTGGAACGGTTGTGAGCCAACCAATCAGATGCTTTGTAGAGCTCAAGGGCGAAGAGGGGAAAGAGACTGGAGGAGGACTGGAGATGGACTAGATAAGAACTAGAGACAAACTAGACAAGGACTAGGGGAGGAATAAAGATGGACTAGAGCAGGACTAGAGATGGACTAGAGCAATACTAGAAATGGACGAAAGCAGGACAGGAGCAGGACTAGAGATGGACTAGAGCAGGACTAGAGATGGACTAGAGATGGACTAGAGCAGTACTAGAAATGGACGAAGGCAGGACAGGAGCAGGACTAGAGATGGACTAGAGCAGGACTAGAGATGGACTAGAGCAGGGCTAGAGATGGACTAGAGATGGACTAGAGCAGTACTAGAAATGGACGAGAGCAGGACAGGAACAGGACGAGAGATGGACTAGAAATGGACAAGAGATTGACTAGAGCAGGACAAGAGATGGGCTAGAGATGGACTACAGATGGACTAGAGCAGGACTAGAGATGGAGCAGAGCAGGACCAGAGATGAACTCGAGATGGACTAAAGCAGGACTAGAGATTGACTAGAGCAGGACAGGAACAGGACGAGAGACAGACTAGAGCAGGACTAGAGCAGGGCTAGAGGAGGACTAGAGATGGACTAGAGTAGGACAGGAACAGGACGAGAGCAGGACTAGAGCAGGACTAGAGCAGGGCTAGTGCAGGACTAGAGATGGACTAGAGATAGACTAGAGATGGACTAGAGATGGACTAGAGCAGGACGAGAGATGGAGCAGAGCAGGACTAGAGATGAACTCGAGATGGACTAGAGCAGGACTAGAGATTGACTAGAGCAGGACAGGAACAGGACGAGAGACAGACTAGAGCAGGACTAGAGCAGGGCTAGAGGAGGACTAGAGATGGACTAGAGCAGGACAGGAACAGGACGAGAGCAGGACTAGAGCAGGACTAGAGATGGACTAGAGATAGACTAGAGATGGACTAGAGATGGACGAGAGCAGGACAGGAACAGGACGAGAGCAGGACTAGAGCAGGACTAGAGCAGGGCTAGTGCAGGACTAGAGATGGACTAGCGATAGACTAGAGATAGACTAGAGATGGACTAGAGCAGCACTAGAAATGGACTAGAGCAGGACTTCCTTCAGCTCCTCCTCAGAGAGGAAATGTTTGTCTCTTCCTCTCTGAAGTTTTCAATAAATCATTTTGCTGCTTCACACATTTCTGCTGATGGTCAAACTGTAGTTGCCTGTAGTAAAATCACCATGGAAACAAACCTGTATCCACAGCAACGTGGTGAAACGAGTCCACCCTTGACTGGATGGACTCGTTGGAGACAGACTGTGTTTAAATTCTTGTGTTGCCGTCTCCACTAGGAACAACCATACTGACTCGGCCCACCAACTCGGTACAAAACTCTCCAGGAATTCAGGACTCATTCAAGTTAGTCAGAGGAGACCCTCCGACTGTACCTGGACTCTCTCTTTCTCTTACACATGCACACGCATGCGCACACGCACACACACACACACACACACACACACACACACACACACACACACACACACACAACTGCTAACAGGAATACAGGAGCATTTATTTGCCACTGAAAGTCCCCAGCATTTCCTCAGGTGAGTTTGTTGCCCTGCCATGGACAGGTGACCTGTCCAGGGGGAAGGCAGCTGGGATAGGCTCCACCCCCACCACCCTGAACAGGAGGAGAGGGAGAAGATGGATGGAGGGATGATGGATGGATGGATGATGGATGGAGGGATGATGGATGGAGTGATGGGTTTGTTGCGCTGTGACATGGAGGACAGGAAACAGGATGAGAGTCCAGGAGTGTAAAGCCTGATTTGTAGCCATGTAAACATGTTTTTACTGCTGTGCTACAGGTGAGCGCCAAACTGCGAGGCGTCTATGCTGCCGTGTTGATGACCTTCGTGTTCTTCCACCAATGGCGGCTGAAACAGAGCGATTACTTTTGGGAGCTGAACAACAGCAACATTTCCTAAAATCAATAAAACGGTGAAAAGACCAACGTCTGAGGGAGGAGGTGTTTGGGAATGAGTGTGTGGTGACATGACGTACCAAGCCGCTCTGTGTTGGCGTGAGGTGCACGCCAGGTGCTGAGGTGTGTGGCAGGTTCATCCACAGCTGGAATCAGCTGCAGTGACTGTGGCGTGAAGTAGTTCCAGGATGTTCAGGAACGTTCTCCAGATGCAAGATGTGTTTGGAATCATCATGTGTCTCTCTCAGGACCAAAAGAGATGAAAGTTGCAGCTCGATGCGTGTAGCTCAAGGACACGCCCACTTAGATATCATACACGTGTGTTAAGAGCGTAAATGTTGATAACACTTAACATGTGGTCATGTGATCATTCTGGATGCCAGCTTTCACCTTTAGTTTCGTAGAGTCGTGTTGAATGTGACGTCTTTAGCCCAGACGACTGACACAAACAAAGGAAGATGCTGCTGCAGCTGCTGGCCTGTGAGGCGCCTGCAGGGGGCGCTGATGCCACTGCCAGCAACACGTTGAACCAGCTTCTGATCACATATTGCTGGGGACCAAATTAAAATGGCTAAAGAGTTTCTCTTATCCACCCCCACCCCCCTTCATTAGTCCTCCCCCTCCTTCCCCCTCTCTCCCTCTGAGAGTTGGTCCTGACTGAAACTGAACTTCCCCCAGTGAATGCTGGGAAACACTGCGGCCTCAGGACACACACAAACACACACTGAAACACACGCATGCCTTAATATTTCCATGGCGATACTGAAAACACACACACACACACACAGTCAGTATGGTAATAACTTCCTTCGTCTGATGGAGAAAAACTCATCAATAATTCATAGAAGAAGAGAAGAAGAGACTTTAGGTTGTCAGGAAGTTGGAAGGAAGAGAGGGAGGGGGAGGAGAGGGGAGTCAGCAGAGGGGGTGAGAGAGGGGGCGAGCATGGTGTGGGGAGAGGGGGTGGAGAGAGAGGGGTACATAGAAGGGGTAAGGAGAGAGGGTAAGGGGCGGGGTGAGGAGAGACGAAGGGTAGTTAACATGAGTTCAAGAGTAAAGTTGGATCCTACATTGGACCTGCTGACGTCTCAGTAACCGTTAGCGACGCGGTGGCGGTTGTTGCTGCTGAAGTCGACGTGTTTGAGATGTGACGGACGCAAACGACCCCAGAGACGCTCGCAGTTGAACAGACTGGTGATGTCTTATTCTGTTAAGGCGGCAGCTGCTGGTGCGGTGTAGCCGCCCACTGCTGCGGCCGGCACTGCAACAGCATCAAGGCCAGCGGCGAGTCCCGAATCAGAGACAGAGCGCCCCGTCAGTAACCCCCGAACAGCTACTCAGGACCACCGTCCCCACTACCGTCCCTTCAGGACCACCATCCCTTCAGGACCACCGTCCCCTCAAGATCTCCGTCCCCTCAGGACCACCGTCCCCTCAGGACCACCGTCCCCTCAGGCCTGCCTCAGGACCACCGTCCCCTCAGGACCTCCTCAGGACCACCATTCCCTCAAGACCACCGTCCCCTCATTACCTACTCAGGACCACCATCCCTTCAGGACCACTGTCCCCTCATTACCTACTCAGGACCACCATCCCTTCAGGACCACTGTCCCCTCAGGACCTCCTCAGGACCACCATCCCTTCAGGACCACCGTCCCCTCAGGCCTGCCTCAGGACCTCCTCAGGACCACCATCCCCTCAAGACCACCGTCCCCTCATTACCTACTCAGGACCACCATCCCTTCAGGACCACCGTCCCCTCAGGACTGCCTCAGGACCACCATCCCTTCAGGACCTCCTCAGGACCACTGTCCCCTCAGGACCTCCTCAGGACCCCGAGAAACTCAACTGGCAAATCTAAAAGTAAAGCAACCATCAACCGTGGCTACAGCGGCTCCAACTCTCTGGTTGGCTGTCAGGATTTTGGTAGAATCCTGGTTCAGGTCAACATTTGAAATCAGACCTCAAGGTGTATTCGAGTGCAGGTAACCATGGCAACAAGACGAATGCTGCAGGTAAAGACTCCCTCTGTGTTCTGAGTGTCTGCGGTGGAATATTCAGCAGTTTACTTTGTTAATCACAGCAGTTTGTACTTCACTTGTCTTTTGTTCCTGTCACTTTCCTCCCTCCCTCGCCTCCCTCCCTCCGTCCCTCTCCCATCCTCCCTGCCCCCCCCCCTTTTAATTTTTCTCAGGGGTCCTCCCCCCTCCTCCCTCCTCTCTCTATGTAAATGAAGGACAGCCTGCTTTCAACATGTCGAGGTGATGATTACAGGCTGCCTTACCTCAGGCGCACACACACACACATCACGTGTAGTGTTCGCTGCTGACTTTCACATTCAATCTTCAAAGAGACGACAGGATCCGACACACACTCTGTGTGTGTAGTTAAATATCTTCTCTTTGTTCATTTCTTCTCTTCCACTTGCTGGGACTCTCCTTCGCCATCACTCGCTAACTCGCCCTACTTTCTCTCTGCTGAGGAGCCAAAAACTGACCTCAACACGTCAGGCGTCGACAGTTTGAGTGAAGGCTCAGAAACACCAATGCAGCGATGCTTGGACACCATTATAAAAACTACAATCATGGCAGCACACACAAACCAACACACTTCTCACCTTGCTTGTTATAAACTGTCTAGAATCCTGACAAAGCAATTGTGACAGCTGGGGTCAGAGGTCAGCCAAACACACACACCTGCTTTGTTTTGCAGTGATGTCACACTTGGAGACTTGGGAGTGAAGCGGACTGGAATGAACAGATTCAGCCCTCTCAGAGTAAATGTCTTGCTGTTGCCAGGAACTCGTTGCTCTGGGGAGTTGCGATTGGCTGGGAACTAGAGCATGTAGTGACAGAGGGACTAGTTACAGAGTGCAGGGACTAGTAACACGATGTAGAGTGACTGATTGCAGAGAAACAGGGACTACTTGTAGTGTAGAGGGACTAGCAGCAGAGGTACATGGACCCGTTGCTGATGAAGAGTGACTAATTAGAGATGCAGAGGGATGAGATACAGAGGTAGAGGTACTCGTTACTCATGTAGAGGGACGTTAAGAGATGTAGAGGGACAAGCAGCAGAGGTACAGGGATTACTTACTGATGTAGAGGTACTAGTTAGAGATGCAGAGGGACAAGCAGCAGAGGTACAGGGATTACTTACTGATGTAGAGGGACTAGTTAGAGATGTAGAAAGACAAGCTGCAGAGGTACAGGGACTAATTATTGATGAAGACAGGCAGATTAGACATGCAGAGGTTCTAGCTGCTAAGGTAGAGGTATTGGTTACTAATGTAGAGGAACAGACTCTAGATGCAGAGGGATGAGATGCAGAGGTACAGGGACTAGTTAGAGATGTAGGAGTACAAATTGAAGATGTAGAGGGACTAGACAGAGATGTAGAGGGACAAGTTAGAGATGTAGAGGGACACGTTAAGAGATGTAGAGGGACAAGTTAGAGATGTAGAGGGACACATTAAGAGATGTAGAGGGACAAGTTAAGAGATGTAGAGGGACTAGACAGATGTAGAGGGACAAGTTAGAGATGTAGAGGGACACGTTAAGAGATGTAGAGGGACAAGTTAGAGATGTAGAGGGACACGTTAAGAGATGTAGAGGGACAAGTTAGAGATGTAGAGGGACTAGACAGATGTAGAGGGACAAGTTAGAGATGTAGAGGGACACGTTAAGAGATGTAGAGGGACAAGTTAGAGATGTAGAGGGACTAGACAGAGATGTAGAGGGACAAATTAGAGATGTAGAGGGACTAGACAGAGATGTAGAGGGACTAGACAGATGTAGAGGGACAAGTTAGAGATGTAGAGGGACACGTTAAGAGATGTAGAGGGACAAGTTAGAGATGTAGAGGGACTAGACAGAGATGTAGAGGGACACGTTAAGAGATGTAGAGGGACAAGTTAGAGATGTAGAGGGACTAGACAGAGATGTAGAGGGACAAACTAGAGATGTAGAGGGACTAGACAGAGATGTAGAGGGACACGTTAAGAGATGTAGAGGGACAAGTTAGAGATGTAGAGGGACACGTTAAGAGATGTAGAGGGACAAGTTAGAGATGTAGAGGGACTAGACAGATGTAGAGGGACAAGTTAGAGATGTAGAGGGACACGTTAAGAGATGTAGAGGGACAAGTTAGAGATGTAGAGGGACTAGACAGAGATGTAGAGGGACACATTAAGAGATGTAGAGGGACAAGTTAGAGATGTAGAGGGACTAGACAGAGATGTAGAGGGACAAATTAGAGATGTAGAGGGACTAGACAGAGATGTAGAGGGACAAGTTAGAGATGTAGAGGGACTAGACAGAGATGTAGAGGGACAAGTTAGAGATGTAGTGGGACTAGACAAGAGATGTAGAGAGACAAGTTAGAGATGTAAAGGGACTAGACAGAGATGTAGAGGGACACGTTAGAGATGTAAAGGGACTAGACAGAGATGTAGAGGGACAAGTTAGAGATGTAGAGGGACTAGACAGATGTAGAGGGACAAGTTAGAGATGTAGAGGGACTAGACAGAGATGTAGAGGGACACGTTAGAGATGTAGAGGGACACGTTAGAGATGTAGAGGGACACGTTAGAGATGTAGAAAGACAAGCTGCAGAGGTACAGGGACTCGTTACTGATGTAGAGGAACAGATTACATATGCAGAGGGAAAAGATGCAGAGGTACTGGGACTAGTTAGAGAGTCTCCCCTGTCACATGGTTACCATGGTGATGGACAGGTCTCAGCAGCGTCTCCTTCCTCACTGATGTTGGAACTCATACAAACATTTAGTGCGACAAACAGTCGAAACACAAAGTTGCTTCACCTGCATCTGTTTGTTTCTGTGTTTGTTCTGTTGTTTCACCTCCCTGATTTTTCTCTTTGTTTAGTTTTTCCTTTTGGCTTTTTCTGCTTCAGGATTATTTTGTCATCTGTTCTGCTTTTTTATTCATGCGCACACACACACACACACACACACACACAGAATTTCTCTCTCGCTCTCTCTCTCTCTCCCCTGTTGAGCTCATGAATAATTGTCGGCACTTGCAGAGATGAGAACGGTTTGATATCATCTAGGGTGACTGACAACCGGAGTACACACACACACACACACACATACACACACACACACACACACACACACACACACACACACACACACACACACACAGAGGCAAACACACCCATACTTTTAATCCCAGCGGGATGTGTGTGCATATTATGGAAGTTGTCAGCAGTTGTCACAAAATAAAAGTCATTTCCCAAAAAGGCACTTGTGTGTGTGTTTGTGTGGGTGTGTGTGTGTTTGTGTGTGTGTGTGTGTCACATTCATCCTACAGAGCTGACTGTACACAAACCATGATCATCATCATTATCCCTGCCACACGGCAATTTGTTGCCGTGGCGATTCAGCTCCTCACCACAGCTACAGAATGAGCTGTTTGAACACCCTGAGCCTCATAACCACACGGCTACCATGGAGACAGGAGGCGTGGCCAGGGCAGGAGGGTCAGCGGAGTTGAAATTGTCCCAATGCAACTGGGAGTCATTGTCCTTCAGATGAAGTACTGAGTCGCTCCAACACAACTTCACCTGTGACAGGAAGTGTCTCTGTCTGTTTCCTGTGTGGCGCCCATGCAGCACTACAGTGTTCTGATCACAAGCACCCCCCAACACGCGCACACACACACACACACACACACACACACACACACACACACACACACACACACACACACACAAAACAGCTGACATCTGACAGTGTTACTGCGATCAGCAAAGATCAGGAGAAATGATGTCACAGCAACAGTGACCAGGACATGGCCGTGTGAGACCGGTCCTTGGGGTAAATGCAGGTGGAACCTAAATACCTTTATAAATGGCAGCGTTCCTACTGAGGAACATCTTCTCTGAGGGGGATAAGAGAACCTGCATGTGAAGATGGGAGCTCCATGCTGTTTGTCTCGTAAAACACTGCAGTAGAAATACATCACAAAAAGAAAAGTACATTTCTAAAGATTAAAGTAAGACATCTCGAGGTCAGATTAGTGATGCAGTATCAGATTACTTGTGTTTAAATCCATGTGAAAGGATTTAAGGATTTCAACAAAAATTAAATCCGCCTGTTCTTCGTTTACTGAGGACCCACTGGAAGAGTCTGAGGGACTCTTGCAGGTTCTTGGGACCGACTTTGAGAGCAGAAATGAAGGAATTCTGCGTATGAGGAACCAGTTTAGACCCTGATCAGAGAACATCTCCGTGTGTTGGGTGAAAAACTGCATTTGCAGCAGATTTCCGTCCCTCAGTTGGAACTATTTTCAGCAGCGGTAGGACTCTCGCCGTTGTTCTGGGCCGTTGTGTTCTGATCCGATCCGAGCTGAATGGAACTAATTCCTCTTTTCTCCTCGAACACATGATTTGTCCGTCAGGTTTTAAACAGCTTTTCTGTGCTGTCACATAAAGCCTGTTTGTTTTATCGATGATGGAGCTGCTATTCCTGCCTCGCCGGCTTTAATCCAGATTAAATCCTGTTTGTATTGACAGCAGATGTAAACACACAGAGCTGTTTGTTTGACAGCAGGATCGGATCAGAATAAGATGAATTAGAGATTCTCCTCATTTAAATCCAGGACAGAAGATTAGAATAATATGAGAATAAGAGCAGATCTTCAGCAGATTGATAGTTTTCCCTCCAGGAGGAAAACTGGAGCTTAAAAATACCTGAAACTCAGAGGAGCCCGTGGTTACTACACTTCCGTGCTCTGTAATGTTCCACTTCAGCGGCCACGAGGGCTGCAATCAACCAAAGGAATTCTCGGTCGACTGAAGCCCTCAAATTTGGACTAAAAATCGACCAATTTTATTTATGAAAACTCTACTGTGTCAACTATCAGCACAAACCTGCTGAGGAACATTGAGACGATTGTTTCTGTCAGGTTAGAACAACTGAGCGACGCCATCGTTGGTCCTGACAGAGCCAGACTGAACACAGGAGCTCAGCATCGCCGCTGAGACACAAATAGACTTTAACTTAAAACTTTATTCTTAAACACAAAGTCCACAGTAAGAATTTTTACAATTAAAACAAAACAATTATTAGACTAAAACATTGAAATGTCAATTCTGATGCGTTCATGTACTCAAAACTGACGGGCAACCTGAGGTGGACACGTTAGCTCACCGTTTCTAGGGGACACGTCGTGTTTGTAGTGGAGCTGTGACATGAAAACTGGTGTTGGCAAACTTTGCATTCGCCTTTTTCCCATGGTCTGTTTTCATGAAATGCTGCCACGCTGCAGACGTCTTTGACCTGGGGGACGAGGACTGACTTGGAATGAAACCCTCAACACTAAATAGACATTCATCAAACCACCAGACGTTGGCCTTCTAGTCCTCTTCAGTCTGTCTGTCTCTAGCGGGTCGGGCGAGTCCAAAATAGCAAAACAAGGGGGTGTTCAAAGATAGATTGTTATCTGTGAAACAGGGGTGCTTTGAAAACACCCCATTAGCACTTGGTACTTTCCTCCTGATGAAATTAACGTGGCAAAAAATCGACCAATCAGAATTTTGGTCGAACCAGAACGCATCAACCTAGCAACAATCAAGCTTCAACCACCATCAGACCACCACCTTTCTCCGTTAGTTGAAACCGACTCGCCAGAGAACCAAAGTTAAGCAAGAAGGTCCCTCAGAGACTGAAGACCCCGCCAGGGTCCACTTCCTCATAAACTACCGCAACAGCCAGAGTTGCGATAAATCTAATACGTCCAAGAACAAACACATGTCTGATATATTTGTCCATGTCATGTTGACACATCATGACCTTCTGACTGACATACGTGTTAGTTTACGACCCGTAAGGAAGAGCAAAAGGACGGCGTACGATACTGCGCCTGATATCATCTTCATTTAGAATATCGCTATGGTGATAAAGGCTGTTGCTGCCATGATGTAAGAAACTTCTGTTGGTTGTGTGGGATTTTGGATACAAAAGTGAAGATTTAGAACAAACCACAGTCGAAGTGTAGAAGCTGCATAAAATCTGAAACTACAATGCTGGAACAACATCAAAGAACCGTCAGAATCTGATTGTCTAAAGACACGATGTCAGCAGTTGAGAGCGTAGAAGAACCTTAGAACCCAAATATCAGGCTAATCTCTTCAAATAGCACAAGCAATTTAAATAATATGGGAGTGAAATGATCAATCTGGCCTTTGAACATTCTGGAAGGAAGTCCACACGTCAGTTGTTTTTGTAGTCCAACAGGAAGTGGTCACGTCACGGATGAGGTATGTTTCAACATCCACTGGTCTGGTGGATCTGACGTAGAACTGAACCTCCACCATCCACCGGTCTGGTGTTTACTGGTGGATCTGATGTAGAACTGAACCTTCACCATCCACCGGTCTGGTGTTTACTGGTGGATCTGATGTAGAACTGAACCTCCACCATCCACCGGTCTGGTGTTTACTGGTGGATCTGATGTAGAACTGAACCTTCACCATCCACCGGTCTGGTGTTTACTGGTGGATCTGATGTAGAACTGAACCTCCACCATCCACCGGTCTGGTGTTTACTGGTGGATCTGATGTAGAACTGAACCTTCACCATCCACCGGTCTGGTGTTTACTGGTGGATCTGATGTAGAACTGAACCTCAACCATCCACCGGTCTGGTGTTTACTGGTGGATCTGATGTAGAACTGAACCTGCTGATATCTTCAGCTGCTGGGAACCTCACACCCTGATTTGAGGTCTCAGATGTTCTACAATGAGAACCTCTACAAGGGTTTTAGAACTCATTCTTACACTGTTCTACCCAGATCTGATCCAACATTTAACGGGTTCTTCTCCGCTCCTCCAACAATCTTCATGTCAATAAACCTGTTCGTGTTTGTGAGACCAACATACGTGGTGGCAGCAACAACCGAACCACGACCTCGTCTCCCTCCACTGAGTCGATGCTGCAGTTGTTACTGTACGTCTCTACTGTCTTCTGCTGCTGCAGGCGCATCTCAGCCGAACCTCTACCACTGAATACTGATCACCACCACCATTAATAATTAATAAATACAAGACTTTGATACTGAGCGCGCGCGCACGCTCACACACACACACACACACACACACACACACACACACACACAGCCTGATGGAATTAGCATCAACATCATTATCACACATCACCTCTCTACTTGTTCACACATTTCCTGTGTGTGTGTGTGGGTGTGTGTGTGTGTGTGTGTGTGTGCGTGTGCGCACGAGTATGTGTTTGTGTGTGTGTGTGTGTGTGTGTGTGCATATATAATCGTTGCAGCCTCCTCTCCAATTAGCAGTGTGTGTAAGTGGTTTTGGTCACATGACCAGGGTTTACCCGCCGGTTCACCACACTGACACTGTTAACACATGTCGCTGTATCAAAGCTGCTGCCAGCGCCCCCTGCAGGCTGCAGCCACAACATGGGAAATTCTGAGTTTCACCCCAGCCTCACACAACCATGGCAGTGTGAGACACTTCGGGTTCTTATCCCAGGTTGCGGTGGGACGCCGCCGCCCTCACCTGAGCCCTGGTCATCAGACGCTCATCCTGGTCTCACAGTGCTGCTGTAACTGAGGCTGGCAGCGGCTGCGCCGCTGCACTCAGACCCTCCTTTAAATCACACATATAGTTCTGATTCAGTTGTCATGACAACGAAGACAAAGACGAGTCAAAGACAACAGCTGGACTGGGACTGAACCGATGTGACATTAAGAGGCAGAGGAAGTGTCGGCCGACCCCTCAGCACATTGGGGTTCACGCATTCAGGCTTTATGATGCGTCTGCATCGGGTGGAGATGGCAAGGGTGGAGGAGGCGAAACGGAACGAGGTGCAGCGAGATTAAAACCAAACTGTCTGCATTTTCAGCTGCGTGCCTCCGCCGCCCCTCCCTGGCGCCCCGCTCTTGTTCTCTCAGTAGTTAACAGGCGTGAATGTGCTCCATGGTGTGTTTATGAGAGCAGGATTTTTACAAGATTACAACGAGGCTTTGAAGAGGAGGCGAGCGGTGGCGGTGGAGAGTGACCAAAATACTGTCATAAGACTGGGGGAACTTTAGTCCCCACAGACTCAACCAGGAGACGCCAGGAACATTCAGGCAGATATAAACACCAGCAGGTGATGGAGGTGGCTCCTCCTTTAGGCTCCCCAGGACTGTCACTTCTCGTCCTGGGCAGATTTTCCCATCCGACTGTTCTTACTTCAGAAAACTGGACAACGATTTTCAGCAAGGCGACGGCTTCGGACGCACACGAGTCCTCAGAGCCTCTCGGGCTTCGTGCGAGGTCACGGGGGCGCGGTGCTGTCTGGGATGGAAGCAGGTAACATCTCACTACTCCGAATAAGGAACCTTGAACCTGATTGTGTACGCCAATCATCTCAAGAGCTGAAGCACATCGAGAACCTTTTTGAGACGTCTTTCTATTTTCCACAATTTGTGGTGCACTTTCATTTTGGTGACAGTGATTTTACACCTTGGGTGTCAAATCTAGTCGCCCAGGGTCGGTGCCAAGTCAGAGCAAACGGAACTGTACCAGAACCAGCTCTGATCTACAGGGAGAGAAGAAACCAAGATTCCCAACTACTTCTGTCCTGGTTCAAATCTAGACCGGACTAGATGTTAACATGGCACCCAAGTGACATCATCACACCTTCATGACATCATCAGACAGAGTCTGAGTCCTTCAGCTTGTCCAGTCACGAGAACTGTTCGTTCCTGCAATGGTTCCAAACGCCTTGAATAAACAAAAACAGGAAAATATGAAATGAAATAAAAATGTTGATTTTCTGGTCACCTGAAGGTGAGAGCGAGCAGGCACACGGGCGCTCGTCCTGCTGCGTTATCACGGAGGACTGAGTCGTTCCAATGTGACGGGATCGAAAGCTGTTGCCTCACTCACACACACACACACACACACACACACACACACACACACACACACACACACACACAGAGCATTGCTGCTGGTGAGGCTGCTCATCAGGGGCAGTTGGAAGTTCAATAACTTGCTCAAGGACACTTTGTCTCTGGAGGAACCGTCTGATTACTGGTCGACCACTCGACCACCTGAGCCGCGCCGCCTCCAGCACCACATGAAGGAAAGCACCTGCGGCTTCCACCAAAGATCATCGAACTGCTGCACCAGCGGTGGAGGGGTTCCAGAGCTAGAACGGTTCCTGCAGACAGCCTGAGGAACTCCATGAAAGACAAAATGAGCAGGAGAGGAAGCCAGGGGAGCTAGCTGGACACACGCTAGCTCAGACTAGAGATGACATCACAACACCTCGCCACTGCTGACACAGAGGTGACATCCAGAGTCTCCACACTCAAAGTCGCTCTGTCGAAGACCTGCCATGACATCGCCGCAGCGTTGCCATGGAGACTCTGACAACAACAGTGTTATGGGGAACTCCCTATTTTCATTCCTGCTGTGTTGTCGTGTGTTAATCACTTTGTGACATGAACAGTGGCTGCACAGAAACACCAGGTAGAACCGACAG
>NC_141328.1:1070000-1105000 GCF_037954235.1 Aulostomus chinensis
TGAGCTAACCGATGCTAACACTTCACACCCACAACCTGCCGTTGTGCTAAGCTAACTAGCCTCAACATTTGATAAAAAAGGATGAAATATTTTCTAACAGTTTGAGGATGCTATCTTGACAGAGTGAACATTTACACTGGTGAGTTTGATGGTTGAGTTTGTTTTGGGGGCGGAGCTTAGATGTTGGTTGTTTCTCTCAGTTGACCAAACACAGCTGGAGGCTGCAGGTCAGCCTGAGGTCAGAGGCCAGTGAGCCTGAGTGACCTCAGCTGCTGTCAGCTGTCACACAGATGCAGAGATTGGAGTATGAGAACTGATCAACAACCTCGTGTTGTGGGAAATCATCATCCTCTGGTGCGCGCACACACACACACACACACACACACACACACAGGTTTGTGCAGCTATCTCTAAACAGACTGAGCACAGATGCTGTGGTGTCACGGCAGGCAAGCTCTGCGTGCCTACGTCCTCTGACCACGACTGGTGTTTCCCAGGTGCCCAGGTGGAACCTGTTAGAGGGCGGAGCTTATACCGTGCAGAACCATCCATCAGATATTTCAGCTGCTTGTAGATTTAAGCAAAGCATCCAAATAGGCCACCAGTCAATTTAATCCCCATTAAACCTGACACACACACACACACACACACACACACACACACACACACACACACACTAGATTAGGCTGCCTGCCTTCATTCCTTAATCTGAGGAGTTAATCTGATGGTTGTAACTGTGCAAACTGAGACCTTATAGAGCCATAATCTGCATATATGGAGCACACACACACACACACACACACACACACACACACGTGCACGCAGCTTTCCATTAATGCTGATTTCTTCTCCAGATTCTAAGACACATCGTGTCTGTGAGTCAGCAGTTACAGTGTAACAAGCGTTCTACAAGCGTTCTACGTGTTTTAGAAGGAAACTTGTACCAGAACATTGGAGCACTTTGGTTTGTTGCAGGATGTGCTGCTGATGGAGAATTGTTGGGTGGAGGTTCATTGAAGGAGGGAGGTGCTGGACCTGCTCTACTTGGACAGAGTCAGGACAGAACTTTGGTTGGGATTTGGTGACAAACTAATAAACCTGACTTGGCTTGAACGGGTTCCGCTTCCTCACTGTGGTTCCATCAGAACGCTGGTCCTCAACGAGGCTCAAGATGAGGTTTCTGAAGCGGTTCATCTGTGGTTGATCATGTGGTATTCCAGGATGAAGATGATGTTCCGGGAGAACGCCGCCAAACGTTTATCACTGAGGGCCGGTTTATTAAGGAGGAGAACGACGCGAGGGGGCAAGAACATTCCAGTATCGATTTATCGGTCCAAATGTGCGTCTGCACCTTTATTCTTTGAATGAGCCTCAAATGTGGTCGCTCAACACTCACGACTGTTCCTGGAGGCGGGAACTTTACGATTTAACCATCAACTTCAGTGTGCACAGTGACATCGGCGCACGACAACACTCCACTGGGAATCTGATGGTTGGAAATGATTCAAAAAGAGGCTTTCATATCGGACGCAACTGTGATGACCCACAGCTCTGAAGGTTACCACGCTCTCCTGCTGAAAGACAGACGACCGATTTTATTCACATAAAATGTTACAGAGAAACTTCATGTTCATAAATTAGCGTCCAGATGAACTCACATTTTCTTAGTGGATTCATTTCATGTTCCTCCAGTCGAGTGAAGCTGCTGACGCCTCAATAAGAGCGAGAGCAGAATGAACACATAGGTTTCTAAGTTGGGGTGTAACAGACGCCGGCGGCTAGAGACAGCTGCACACGCCAACATACCAATTACACAATCACACACACACACACACACACACACTCAGCTGTCAGACTGCAATTGTGGCTGTGATGGCGGAGACACCACCATTATTCCACGTGGAGAGGAGCTGGAACCTTGCAGGGACACGCCCTCATTTACTGTCTTCAAAATGAATCTCAGTGTTTTATGATCCTTCAAACTGTGGGTTTAACCACACCGGCTGTTACCATGGTAACAGCTTCTGGTATTACACTAAATGATGTTTGAGCTGCTTCCCATCCATGACCTGGACCTCTGCTGCATGACGCGCGATTTTTTTTATACAATTCTGGCAAACCTCAGGATCTCCTGACCTCACCGATGGAGGTCAGCACAGGTCGACTGTATTTCCTGGCTGTCACAGTTGCTACCAGGTTTTACTGACAGTTGATGAACAAGAAACAAGTAAATCTAGAATAAACCCACAGAAACGCTGTACTTCACAATCGCATGAAGGAGACGAAAGTTAGACAGACGGACAGGAAGGAGGAAGGAAGAGGCCGGACCAGGCGAGGAAATGGAAACAGAGGACAGTAAATACAGCCCATTCAGCTCAGCGGGAGGAACTTCCTCCATCATTACACACACACACACACACACACACACACACACACACACACACACACACACACACACACTCAACGGAGCCACAACTCAGCTCTATTCTGAACCTAGAGCCAAATCTGAAATGTGTACTCACATACATGTACAAGTACACGCACACACGCTGCCGCTGACCCACTTCACCTCGCCATCTCACTACACTCATGTCGTCTCTTCCTGAAGGAGCGGTCCTGTCAACACGAACGCTCCGTCCTGTCAATAAAGCCTTTTTGAATCGGCTGAATGAACTTGGTTCTTTCATTAAACGTCATCATGATTCGCCGTTTTGTGTCTTTGTCAGCAGACTTGTGTTTAAATAAAGCCTCTGTGTTTGAAGCCTGACTGTTCATTAACACTGTTCACCCCAAGTCTTTCAATAAAGTTAATTTAAATTCACTCCTTTTGTCTGTTGAGTCTTTGTTCATTTAAATAAAGACACTGTGTCAAAGCCTGAAGTTTCAATGAAACCAGATCAGTCAGTAAAGATCCTGTTTTCAATAAAGTTTGTTCCGACAGTCCCGCAGTGGAGGGACGTGCGGTGAACACCCAGCAGCCTGGACGTGATGTCACGCAGAGATCAGTGAAACGTCGTTTCAGTGAGGGGACAAAGTATCAGCTGAGAACAGCCGGGTGTTGCCGGGGCAACGGGCCATGGTCAGTTGTGTTTGTGTGTGTGTGTGTGTGTGTGTGTGTGTGTGTGTGTGTGTGTGTGTGTGTGTGTGTGTGTGTGTGTGAAGGGGGTGTCCTTTCCCAGGACAAAAGGAGACGCAGGATTCTGCTATCACTTAAGGACGCATGACCGACACACTTAGACAAACACTGATGGGTTCTACTGTCAGATCAACATGAACGTGTGTGTGTGTGTGTGTGTGTGTGTGTGTGTGTGTGTGTGTGTGTGTGAGAGATACTGCAATCGAGCCCAACAGTACTGCAACCGTAGTTACATCAAACCTGAGTGTTGCATCAGCACCCTTGTAGAAGCAGAGCTGCTATCAGCTGCTGATGACTTCCTGTTCTCACAGATTGAAAATGTTTGAGTCGTTTCAGACAACGACAAAAAATACAAATAAAAATCACCTGTACCTTCAGGAGGGTCCTCCCAGGTACAGGAGAGTCCCTGCAGGTACAGGAGAGTCCCTGCAGGTACAGGAGAGTCCCTGCAGGTACAGAAGGGTCCTCCCAGGTACAGGAGAGTCCCTGCAGGTACAGAAGGGTCCTCCCAGGTACAGGAGAGTCCCTGCAGGTACAGGAAAGTCCCTGCAGGTACAGAAGGGTCCTACCAGGTACAGGAGAGTCCCTGCAGGTACAGAAGGGTCCTCCCAGGTACAGGAAAGTCCCTGCAGGTACAGAAGGGTCCTCCCAGGTACAGGAGAGTCCCTGCAGGTACAGAAGGGTCCTCCCAGGTACAGGAGAGTCCCTGCAGGTACAGAAGGGTCCTCCCAGGTACAGGAAAGTCCCTGCAGGTACAGGAGGGTCTCTGCAGGTACAGAAGGGTCCCTGCAGGTACAGGAAGGTCCCTGCAGGTACAGGAGCGTCCTCCCAGGTACAGAAGGGTCCCTGCAGGTACAGGAGGGTCCTCCGAGGTACAGAAGGGTTCCTGCAGGTACAGGAGGGTCCCTGCAGGTACAGAAGGGTCCCTGCAGGTACAGAAGGGTCCCTGCAGGTACAGGAGAGTCCCTGCAGGTACAGGAGGGTCCCTGCAGGTACAGGAGGGTCCTCCCAGGTACAGAAGGGTCCCTGCAGGTACAGGAGGGTCCTCCCAGGTACAGAAGGGTCCCTGCAGGTAGGGCAGGATCAGTTTCATTCAGGAGAGAACACCTGACTGGTTCTGGATTTTCTACCAGATGACTGTTTCACTGACTTTCACTTCAACTTCAAAGAGAATTTTTTACAGCAGCCAATTACACACACACACACACACACACACACACACACACACACACACACACACACACACACACACACACACACACTCATTGAGTTGTTATTACTATCAGACGAAGCTCCCTGTATTCTCGCCATCAGCCATATTCTTCATCACCGTGGTTATTGCTTTCATCACCATGGCAACGACCATCAGAGGCACATACCAATTATTAACCATGGGGATGATTTTTGGTCCTGTAGTGTGAACTAAATGTCCCTCTCTTCCTCTCTCTCTCTCTCTCTCTCACACACACACACACACACACACACACACACACACACACACACACTATCAAATCAACATATAGCAAAATTGCATAAGTTCACAAAAAGAGAAAAACACCTCTTTAATGTTTTGTTCCATTCTGCTTTCACTGTTTTGAAATTTAAAAAAAGAAGTGCAAAAGTTATATTAGTATATTTTCCAAAGGTGGGATGTCAGCAGCGACAGTGGCCTTGACGCACCAGATGGTCTCTCAGCCTCACCTCTTTTCCCAGCTGTAGATAACTTTTATCCTTCACTGCATCACGTGACGCTCAGTGACCCTTAGAGACGCTCAGTGACACCAAGAGACGCTCAGTGACACTAAGAGACACTCAGTGACACTAAGAGACGCTCAGTGACACTAAGAGACACTCAGTGACACTAAGAGACGCTCAGTGACACTAAGAGACGCTCAGTGACACTTAGAGACGCTCAGTGACACTAAGAGACACTCAGTGACACTTAGAGACGCTCAGTGACACCAAGAGACGCTCAGTGACACTTAGAGACGCTCAGTGACACTAAGAGACGCTCAGTGACACTAAGAGACACTCAGTGACACTTAGAGACGCTCTGTGACACCAAGAGATGCTCAGTGACACTAAGAGACGCTCAGTGACACTAAGAGACGCTCAGTGACACTAAGAGACGCTCAGCACAGCTTCAGCAGCCTCCTGCTCACTCAGAACATTGAGTTGGAGCATGTAGCACCTCAGTGCTGTTATTCACACGCCTCAGAGAAAAGGTCAAACTCCAGAACTGTTGCCATCCCTGACAGACGGCCGTCTGAGTAACGATGACAGTTTTTAGACTTTCTGAGGTCAAAAACCAAATTTTGACTCCATTTCCTCCACGTAAGGCACATAAAGTTCCTGGAAAAGTTCTCTGAGAACACACACACACACACACACACACACATACACACACACACACACACACAAAAGTGATGACTCCAACATCCCATCTAGCTTTCAGGCAGTGAGACAGCTGGTTAGCCATGTGGCTGAAAATCTGTCTTTGTGACGATCAACAATAGATTTTAGACCTCATGGAGTACGAGGACGATTGTCTCAGGGTCCTGGTCCTGGTCCAGGTTTACATCAGACAATTTTGGATGGTTCGCTTTGAGTTTGAGGGTGTATAACTTTACATAATGTCCTCATAAACACTGAGTAACAAGCATGTGCTTGTGTGTGTGTGTGTGTGTGTGTGTGTGTGTGTGTGTGTGTGTGTGTGTGTGTGTGTTGCCTCCGCGGGGAGCAATCGGGAGAAACCAGCCGCTTTATGGATTATTAATATCACCTGCAGCTACACACACAGCGGCATGATCCCACACACACACACACACACACACACACACACACACACACACACACACACACACACACACACACACAAGGGATGGGGATCTGGGGTGGGGGCTCAGCAGTTGGTGCGATCAAGGACGCTTCATTCACACTTGACAGAGTGTGTGTGTGTGTGTGTGTGTGTGTGTGTGTGTGTGTGTGTGTGTGAGAGAGAGAGAGAGCGTGTGTGTGTGTGTGTGTGTATGCGCTAGAGTGTGTGTGTGTGTGTGTGTGTGTGTGTGTGTGTGTGGGTTAGTCTAATCTGTTTGGAGGCCACGCCCTAATCTGGGATGAACAATAGCCCCCACCACCACCACCATCCGCCCAAAGTCTTTGTGACATCGTCTCTCTCTGTCAGGTCACAAGCATCGAACACACCCAAGACACTCAGACCTTCATTAGAACCTCATTAGAACCTCAGTAGAACCAACCCTTCACCATATGTGCAGTACTCACAACTATATGACAAATACATTTGCAATTAATGTTTAATATGTATTAATATGTAGTAACCGTGCATATTAATATTCTTAATTCAAAACCTCTTTGCACATTCACAGAAGTTGAAAATATTCGACCAGTGCAAAGTTTCTCCTGTCGTCCCTGACATCCTGATGAGTCAGAAAATGGAGGACGAGCTGATCGTTGCTGTTCCGCTGAGTCCAGCGTAGCTACAGACCCGTCCAGCTAGCAGCAGATTTCAGGAGGATTTGGCAGCATGGGTCCAGGCCCAGTGGTGTGAGAGTGTGGAAGCTGACCAGAGTTAGCATCAGCTACCAAGGCCAAAGCATGCAAACTCAAGCGTCCGAAGCATGCTAGCTCAAGCATCTGAAGCAATGCTAGCTCATGTGACTGAAGCACGCTAGCTCAAGCGTCTGAAGCCTGCTAGCTCAAGCGTCTGAAGCCTGCTAGCTCATGTGACTGAAGCATGCTAGCTCATGCAGCTGAAGCATGGTAGCTCAAGCGTCTGAAGCAATGCTAGCTCGTGTGACTGAAGCATGCTAGCTCAAGCGTCTGAAGAATGCTAGTTCATGTGACTGAAGCATACTAGCTTACTGGTGAGAGAGAATGCTACTGCAAACTGGCAACTAACGAACTAGCAAGCTTTAGCACTCATGAGTACCTGTGATTGGTCCACACTCATAGACCACACCCACAACAGCTTAACATTCAGCAACAACAGCTAATTGAAGATAAAATAACTCTTGATGAGCGTTAAACAGCAGTAGAAGTAGCAGTTAAACAGTAGTGGTAGTTAAGTTTTAGCAGTAGTTAAACATTATTAGTGGTAGTTAAGCAGTGGTGGAGAAGAGCAAAATCCTCCAAGAGACTCGAGGTAAAAAACTGTCCATCAGGACTCCGGCAGGAGATGTACATGTGATCGGCTTCATGATTGATTGATCAACGCGTTTCTGATCTGATTGGATGATGAAACTCGTCAGAGCCTCCAAACACCAGCGTTTAACACGACATGAAAGAGTTTGTTCAAGTTTATGCACAACAAGAAAAACACAATGAACTGCAAATCCAATGGGATGAAGAGAAACTACACACACACACACACACACACACACACACACAAACACACACACACATCCTTCTGTGAATGTGTTCTCACAAATACAGAAACACACACACTCCCTCAGGGTGTGTGTGTGTGTCGTCCTGGTCTATCAGCAGCAGGCGGCTGAGATCCCAGAGGAATCGAACCAGCAACTCTTTCATCTCCAGGAACAGATGAATCTCACACACACACACACACACACACACACACACACACACACACACACACACACACACAGTGGGAGCCTTTGAAGTTGCGCTGCCTCTGGATCTGGGAGGATTGAGCATATTAACGGGTCGGTTTCTCCACGTGGGAGCTGAGCAGGTTTGAGTAGGTCAGTTGACGTCTACCTCCACCTTTGCAGCTAAAGGCCGGTGGCGGTGGCGGTGGCAGCGTGCAGCAGCATGGTAGGACGGCCCACCGCGGCCAGCAAAGTAAAGTCAGCGAAGCTGATACGTATGTTCAAAATGAAACGATCTGTCTGATATTTGAATATTGATGAACAGTGCTGCTGTATAACATTTATCATGACCTGATGACATCATCAGACCTCTGTGGTAACAGGTCGGGGGGTCTGGAGGATTCAGTGATGACATCATGATTCTGGGAATCTGCTGCTCAACTTGTTGAATGTCACGTTTCAATGCTTCATTGTAGCAGCGCCGCCGCAGCGACTCAAGTCTCACAGCAACGGCAGATTATTTGATCTCAGTGACACGAGCACACGCCAGCACGCTGACCGCATGCCAGAAACCTCCTGATGAGGAGACAACAGGAAGCAGGAGGCAAAGACCTGACAGGTTCAGAACCAAATGGGACCAACAGGTCTTCAACGGTTCTCCCAGCAGCAGTCAGAACGGTTCGGACTCTCGTCTGGAATCCTGGATTTCACAAAAATGTGGCTGGAAATGCCTGGATGCCTTGAAGTGATCAGATCAGAACACACACACGCACAAGCAAGTACACACATGCACGCACACACACACGCACAAGCAAGTACACACATGCACGCACACACACACGCACAAGCAAGTACACACATGCACGCACACACACACGCACAAGCAAGTACACACATGCACGCACACACACACGCACAAGCAAGTACACACATGCACGCACACACACACGCACAAGCAAGTACACACATGCATGCACACCCACACGCACAAGCAAGTACACACATGCACGCACACACACACGCACAAGCAAGTACACACATGCATGCACACCCACACGCACAAGCAAGTACACACATGCACGCACACACACACGCACAAGCAAGTACACACATGCACGCACACACACACACACGCAAGTACACACATGCACGCACACACACACGCACAAGCAAGTACACACATGCACGCACACACACACGCACAAGCAAGTACACACATGCACGTACACACACACGCACAAGCAAGTACACACATGCACGTACACACACACGCACAAGCAAGTACACACATGCACACACACACACACGCACAAACAAGTACACACATGCACACACACACGCACAAACAAGTACACACATGCACGCACACACACACGCACAAACAAGTACACACATGCACACACACGCACAAACAAGTACACACATGCACGCACACACACACGCACAAACAAGTACACACATGCACACACACGCACAAACAAGTACACACATGCACGCACACACACACGCACAAACAAGTACACACATGCACACACACGCACAAACAAGTACACACATGCACGCACACACACACGCACAAACAAGTACACACATGCACGCACACACACACGCACAAACAAGTACACACATGCACACACACACGCACAAACAAGTACACACATGCACGCACACACACATGCACAAACAAGTACACACATGCACACACACACGCACAAACAAGTACACACATGCACACACACACGCACAAACAAGTACACACATGCACACACACACGCACAAACAAGTACACACATGCACACACACACACGCACAAACAAGTACACACATGCACTAAAGGTGTGGAAAATAATCGATATTAATCGATGTGCATGTGTGCGATGCGAGTGCATCGGCTCATTCACTGGGTGTGATGCACTTGATGGGTGAAATCTAGATTCATCTCGATGCGTTGGTGGGTTTCGGTAAAAACCGATGCAAGCGCCGTTTTCTTCATGTTAAACTTCACCCCATCTGCTGTTCCCCAGGCGCAATGAATGCACCATCATTATTTTGCGTATTGTATTGAATACGGACGGAAGCTGTGAGGCACAAACAATCCACTACTAGTAAAACAGCATGGACGTTCACGCGAACAGCAGCGAGGAAGCTTCTATATTTAATGCACCCGCAACGTTTAAATCGTATGTTTGGAAACACAACGGATTCGCAAAGAAAGACGGAAAGCGCGACAAAACGTCCGTCATTCGCAAAGAATGCCGCGTTAGGAAGCCGTACAACGGCAGCACGACAAACATGCAGACCCACTTAAGAAGAGCGCACCACATCACCGACAAGTCTACCGACAAGTCTACCGACAAGTCTACCGACAAGTCTACCGACAAGTCTACCGACACCTCCCCGCTTCCCCGTCTAGCTCCTCGCTGGGCACTGGAGAAACATTGATTGCACTGTTGAAAAAGTCCCTTCAGGTTGCTCATTGAGTGTTTTGTTGTTGCTGTGTACTGTACTTTTTACAGCAGTAATTATTGTTTAATTGTTTTTCTCTCTTATTATTGTTAGTTTATTAGTGTCATGGCCATTGAATGGTTTACTTGCACCATGTGAGGCCGTGCATTAGTTGTTCAATAATGTACTGTAACATGACCCGACTAGGACAGAGCTCTTGTGTGATGTAGGTTTGGGATTGGAATCCTTCAGGATTTTATTGATTCAGATTCCTTAACAGTGGCAGGTCTGTCTAATCCGTGTAACTACAAAACGGAACCAAAGGACACTCATGGGTTCATTTGGTTCTATTTGTAGACTCAGAATTATGATGGTCCTTGAAATTTAGAAGTTAGAGAACCACTGCTATTGTGATTGCACAGACGATGTGAAAGTGTGAGGAAAGTTGTTGCTGTTTTAAGATGGCAAAAAGAATTTGCATGAAGTGGTGCATAGTAAAAAAGACAAACAGCACTTTTGTTGAATTTACTGCCAGTGCCCATGAGGAACAAAGCCAAATCCTTTTGTCGTACCAAACTGAAGTACATTTTTTTAGGGCCTGAGCCGGAGGGTACTTCATTTAATTCCTTTTTTTTTCTTTGCTTATTTGCATCATGTTGAATCGCATTGATTTGAACTAAATGATTATCGCATCGTATCGGCAGAAAATTATAATCGTTAAAAGTATCGTATCGCTGGCAGTGCATCGAGATGTGTATCGAATCGTCCTCAGTGCTGAGATTCACACCCCTAGTACACACATGCACGCACACACACACAAACAAGTACACACATGCACACACACAAGCCAACATACCCACACCCACACACACCAGTACGTGCGGAGGTATGTTCACATACATAATACATGTAATACATAAACATACCCCCAGGAGAACACACACACACACAATGTGGTGTGTGTCGTTAAACAGATGGTCGGCAGATTGTATCAGAAACTGTTAATCACTCACACACTCACAGACTCACTCACACACACTCACACACACACTCACTCACACACACTCACACTCACTCACACACACTCACACACTCACTCACACACACTCACACTCACTCACACACACTCACACACACTCACACACTCACTCACACACACTCACTCACACACACTCACACACACACTCACACAAACACACTCACACACACTCACACACACACTCACACACACACACTCACACACACACTCACACACACTCACACTCACACACACACACTCACTCACACACACTCACACTCACACTCACTCACACACACTCACACACACACACTCACACTCACTCACACACACTCACACACACTCACTCAATCACACTCACACTCACTCACACACACTCACACACACTCACACACACACTCACTCACACACACTCACACTCACACTCACTCACACACACTCACACTCACACACACTCACACTCACTCACACACACTCACTCACACACACTCACACTCACTCACACACACTCACACACACTCACTCACACACACTCACTCACACACACTCACTCACACACACTCACTCACACTCACTCACACACACACACACACTCACTCACACTCACACACACACACACTCACACACACTCACTCACACTCACACACACACACACTCACTCACACTCACACTCACTCACACACACTCACTCACACACACACTCACTCACACTCACACACACACACACTCACACACACTCACTCACACTCACTCACACTCACACACACACACACTCACACACACTCACACACACACAAGGTTAAAGGAAACTTCTGTTCCTTGAAGTCACAGCAACAAAGTGTCTCTGCTGAATCAGACGTGAGTGAAGGTTCCGAACCTTCAGTTCTCACTCCACCAGCTGATCTGGGGTCAGTTTAAACTACAACCACCACTAATGTCAAGGTGATGGGCGGAGCCTCGCAGACCTTCAGGCTGAGGTCAGAGTCCTGACTGTCTTGGGAGTGGGGGTGTGACTGTGTATGGGCGGGGTCAGGACTGATGCTAGGGGGCGGGTCAGACCTGTGAGGGTGCTCAGAGGTGATTAAGGAGATAGACTAAATCCTCAGATTAGTCAAACGGACATTGTAGTTGATTCATCTTCATCACCCTGATGATGATGATGATGATGATGATGATGATGATGTCACCGGTGCAGCCTGTGTAGTCATGTGACCTGATGATGTCACTCCAGTCAGGTCTCTGGGCTACAGAGGGTGCCGTCCTCTCACCAGGAGATGACAAAGTATCGTTTCATTCCAGCACCCTGAAGCTTCATCAGCTGACGGGGGGCGGCGGGGGTGATCTCAACATTTCCGAGAACTGAATCAGATTAAGAACCTGAGACTGATCAGACCACGCAGGGCCACGAGACCTGAATGTTCTCCAGCTCGCCATCCCAGCGATGTTCTACGGGGTGGCGAGCTGGAGAACACTACACTCGTTATCACATCTTCTCACACTTACTTAGTCTCAGTCTTCCGTGGGTCTCATTTTGCTAACTTTCTCTCCTGCTTCTTCAACGCTGTCACATTTTCTCTTAAACATGTCACTTATTTTACGTTGCATTGAGCCAAAGCAGGTCGCCAGCAGCCGAGTTCTTTGATTTTGCCCTCTGTTTTGTTTTCTTTCTCTTTTTTTCGTTCCGTGAAAGCAGAACAGTGTGGTTTTAACCAATCAAAACTAACAATGCTGGTAATGTGACCCAGGTTTCCATCTGTCAGCCAACCAGAAACGCCTCGCATGCGGAGATGCGCTCATGGGCACGACTCCGTCGTTGCGTCCCAATTACCAAGCAGGTCTGATCGCAGGTCTCAGAGCAGGTCGCAGGCTGTCCCAAACCACAACTGGCGTGAGTAGCGACCTACTTCAACCTAAATTCCAGCCTAAACACGCCCACATTGTAGGTCGGTTCAGGTGCATCCTACGGAGCAACCTATGGCCCACAATGCACCGCGGACTTCTTCTTCGTCCCCTAAAAACTTGTGGACCCTCAAGCCAAGTTAGCGCCACCAACAGTCTCCATTCTGATGAACACCAACATTTATAGTCGTTGTTGACTAAAGGTGCGTTAATGTGCTTAATAATAGAGAATGAGGGAAAGGAGCTCAGAGTGGAGTGCAGTACCACAGTCAGGCCAGCAGGTGGGGCTTTCGTTGGTGCTGTCTACCTAATTGTGGTATCTGTGCTCTGCCAGCAGAGGTCGTGCTTCACCACCAATCTTCTAGGGTGTCTGAATGGTGCCGCCGTGTTTAGGTCGTAGCAGGAGGACGTAGCAGAAGGACGTAGCAGGAGGACGTAGGTTGGTACTTGGCAATTGGGACGCAGCCCGTGTCAAGGCGGTTTCACACTGAACGTGCAAGGCGCAGGCTGCGCGGGGAAGTTCATTCATTGTGTATGTGGACGCGCTGTGACGTCAAATGAGCGCAAACCAAGCCCAGCAACTAGGTAGTGCTGTGCGTGCTTGCGCCCCACCCCGTGCAGCGCGCCGCGTTCAGTGTGAAACCAGACGTCGTTTTCTTTATTTAAAATGGGATTTTGACAGCTCCCTTCTCCTCCTTTTTTAACGCAACTCCGTTCCGGCTCCCTTTCACCCCTGCACACAGATCACCTGCAGTGGTGATCCCCCACTCAGGCCTGGAGACCCCTGATGTTCAACCTCAAGCGTCTTGGTCGATTCCCGCGGTGGTTCCTTGGGGTTACAGGTGGAGATCACTGTTAGGCAACCGGCGTTCCCCGCCCCTCCGCGTTGAGTGTGCAGCCCCTTTCAATGTCCCATAGCTACATGATACAGCACCAGCCTCTGCGCCAGTTAGCCAGCTAGTTAGCCAGCCAGTTAGCTAGTTAGCTAGCAGCGCCCTGAACACTGAAAATTCTGTTTCAACAAAGATTCAAATGTTTGATTGTGACCTCAGTCGTTGTAGCGACTGACGGCGAATACGAATCTATTCACCTGAGGACGATTGAGCTATGGTTCGAGGCATCAGGTGATTATGGGCTTAGCTCCACCCACAATGACCCTGATTGGCCAACAGAACACAAACAAGCCAGGGCATTCCTGCCACAGAAGAGTGATGGGTGGAGCCAGATGCCTCTGATGGGCGGGGCTTCTAACTGATGGGCAGGTTGACAGATTTGGTGCTGAAAGGAGCGACCACCTGCCAATCACTCAGTCACACGATCACATGGAACTACATACATGTGTCATCTATGACAACACATACCAACATGTGACAAGCACGCCAGCAAACATCGGTGTTGTTTCCATTTATTAAAAGTAATCAATTTCTTGGACTGTTTCAGAACTGCTGGACTACAAGTCACGTGACTCGGACTCACGTCGACTCAAAAGGTGACTTCTAAATTCACTCGTGCCAAAAAAACGCTCCGCCGTGTGTGTGTGTGTGTGTGTGTGTGTGTGTTGGAATGTCAGCTATTCAGCATGCGGCTGCGGGCTGATCCGTGCCCCGCCGGGACAGGCTGCCGCACCGACACGATCACAACTTCCAGTTGGGCTCAGAGGTTTCGGTCTGGTTCGGTTCTGACCAACCAAACACAATTAGAACATCTCCACTTTAAAACTTGCCGCTCCGCGTTTAACGGCAACGGGGACTAAAACCGGGTGAACCGACACGGAAAACGACCGGACGAATAAACTGTGGGAGCCGAACTGAGGAGTTTCGCTCGATGTTCCGAGAACTTGTTGCGTCGCTCCCCTCAGTGACCCAGACCAGGAGAACCCCGCCGAGTCCAGAACGGTTCAATTTGCGAGCGCGAGCCAGACGCGTCGCTGCTGGACACGCCTGGCTCGCGCTCGCTCTCCTTCCTGCGGCTCCGGGACACTCGTAGCCTTCAAGTTCGGGATCCAGATCGCACTCACCTGAGGTCGGTGGGCTCCGCGATCCGTCCGGATCCAACCCGCCCGGAGAAACTTCCCGACTCCCACAGAGAGAAAAACCTCCGCGGTGGAAGCGCGAGCCGCACAACAGGTCCGACAGAGACCCGGCCCCGCCCCGCAGCGCCGAGGGTTTCTGACGCTCCTGTAGGGAATGAAACCAACGACCTGCAGCGGGCGGTCCGGGATCCGGTTCAGCAGCTGAAGATATCAGCAGGTTCAGTTCTACATCAGATCCACCAGTAAACACCAGACCGGTGGATGTTGGAGGTTCAGTTCTACATCAGATCCACCAGTAAACACCAGACCGGTGGATGTTGGAGGTTCAGGTCTACATCAGATCCACCAGTAAACACCAGACCGGTGGATGTTGGAGGTTCAGTTCTACATCAGATCCACCAGTAAACACCAGACCGGTGGATGGTGGAGGTTCAGTTCTACATCAGATCCACCAGTAAACACCAGACCGGTGGATGTTGGAGGTTAAGTTCTACATCAGATCCACCAGTAATACCAGACCGGTGGATGGTGGAGGTTCAGGTCTACATCAGATCCACCAGTAAACACCAGACCGGTGGATGGTGGAGGTTCAGTTCTACATCAGATCCACCAGTAAACACCAGACCGGTGGATGGTGGAGGTTCAGTTCTACATCAGATCCACCAGTAAACACCAGACCGGTGGATGATGGAGGTTCAGTTCTACATCAGATCCACCAGTAAACACCAGACCGGTGGATGGTGGAGGTTCAGTTCTACATCAGATCCACCAGTAAACACCAGACCGGTGGATGATGGAGGTTCAGTTCTACATCAGATCCACCAGCAAACACCAGACCGGTGGATGGTGGAGGTTCAGTTCTACATCAGATCCACCAGTAAACACCAGACCGGTGGATGGTGGAGGTTCAGTTCTACATCAGATCCACCAGTAAACACCAGACCGGTGGATGGTGGAGGTTCAGGTCTACATCAGATCCACCAGTAAACACCAGACCGGTGGATGGTGGAGGTTCAGTTCTACATCAGATCCACCAGTAAACACCAGACTGGTGGATGGTGGAGGTTCAGTTCTACATCAGATCCACCAGCAAACACCAGACCGGTGGATGGTGGAGGTTCAGTTCTACATCAAGAAGCCTGAGGCTCAGTGGTGGTGACCTTGAAGTCATGTGACCCTGGTGTAGCTCCTTCATAGCTAACGTTAGCTTAGCACTGCTAACGTAGCATCCAGGCTTCCAGCATCATCAGAGGGTTCATCAGTGAAGATGATCTTGATGAACTGAACCTGGAAGATCATCAACTTCTGTTCACCAGAGCTGATTTACTGGTTCAATCACCACAATCACATGGAGCGATCCTATTGGCTGCTGGGGGCGGAACCAGGAGATGACCACTTCCTGTTGGTGGAGGAACCAGGGGATGACCACTTCCTGTTGGTGGAGGAACCAGGGGATGACCACTTCCTGTTGGTGGAGGAACCAGGGGATGACCACTTCCTGTTGCTGGAGGAACCAGGGGATGACCACTTCCTGTTGCTGGAGGAACCAGGAGATGACCACTTCCTGTTGCTGGAGGAACCAGGAGATGACCACTTCCTGTTGGTGGAGGAACCAGGCGATGACCACTTCCTGCTGGTGGAGGAACCAGGGGATGACCACTTCCTGTTGCTGGAGGAACCAGGGGACGACCACTTCCTGTTGCTGGAGGAACCAGGAGATGACCACTTCCTGTTGGTGGAGGAACCAGGAGATGACCACTTCCTGTTGGAGGAGGAAACAGGAGATGACCACTTCCTGCTGGTGGAGGAACCAGGAGATGACCACTTCCTGCTGGTGGAGGAACCAGGAGATGACCACTTCCTGCTGGTGGAGGAAGGTGGAGGATCCAGGAGATGACCACTTCCTGCTGGTGGAGGAAGGTGGAGGATCCAGGAGATGACCACTTCCTGCTGGTGGAGGAAGGTGGAGGAACCAGGAGATGACCACTTCCTGCTGGTGGAGGAACCTGGAGATGACCACTTCCTGCTGGTGGAGGAACCAGTAGATGACCACTTCCTGCTGGTGGAGGAACCAGGAGATGACCACTTCCTGCTGGTGGAGGAACCAGGAGATGACCACTTCCTGTTGGAGGAGGAAACAGGAGATGACCACTTCCTGCTGGTGGAGGAACCAGGAGATGACCACTTCCTGTTGGTGGAGGAACCAGGAGATGACCACTTCCTGTTGGAGGAGGAAACAGGAGATGACCACTTCCTGCTGGTGGAGGAACCAGGAGATGACCACTTCCTGCTGGTGGAGGAACCAGGATATGACCACTTCCTGCTGGTGGAGGAAGGTGGAGGAACCAGGAGATGACCACTTCCTGCTGGTGGAGGAACCAGGAGATGACCACTTCCTGCTGGTGGAGGAACCAGGAGATGACCACTTCCTGCTGGTGGAGGAAGGTGGAGGATCCAGGAGATGACCACTTCCTGCTGGTGGAGGAAGGTGGAGGAACCAGGAGATGACCACTTCCTGCTGGTGGAGGAACCTGGAGATGACCACTTCCTGCTGGTGGAGGAACCAGTAGATGACCACTTCCTGCTGGTGGAGGAACCAGGAGATGACCACTTCCTGCTGGTGGAGGAACCAGGAGATGACCACTTCCTGCTGGTGGAGGAACCAGGAGATGACCACTTCCTGCTGGTGGAGGAAGGTGGAGGAACCAGGAGATGACCACTTCCTGCTGGTGGAGGAACCAGGAGATGACCACTTCCTGCTGGTGGAGGAACCAGGAGATGACCACTTCCTGCTGGTGGAGGAAGGTGGAGGATCCAGGAGATGACCACTTCCTGCTGGTGGAGGAAGGTGGAGGAACCAGGAGATGACCACTTCCTGCTGGTGGAGGAAGGTGGAGGAACCTGGAGATGACCACTTCCTGCTGGTGGAGGAACCAGGAGATGACCACGTCCTGCTGGTGGAGGAACCAGGAGATGACCACTTCCTGCTGGTGGAGGAACCAGGAGATGACCACTTCCTGCTGGTGGAGGAACCAGGAGATGACCACTTCCTGCTGGTGGAGGAACCAGGAGATGACCACTTCCTGTTGCACTACAGACACACTTCACGTCTGCTTAGCAGGTCTGAGTCATCTTTGAATCTGAGGGTTTGCCTCTGGGCTCTTTCACACCAGAACGATTGTCCGACTGGAGTTGGCGTCCATCTCTCAGAGATAAACTCAATCATAAATTATGAAACTGGCTTTCTGTCGGTGTTGTTCTGACGAACTCTGACATTTCCTTCAAACACACAACTCAGACAGGGGGTTGGGCTACAGGTGACTTCCTGTTTCTGCTTACTGATGCAGTGAGTAACCAACGACAACATGTTTCGCTCCACCGATGTTCACGTTCCACTTCCTTCAGGTGTCAAACTCCTTTCCAGTCGAGCAACTAAAGGATCACTGGTTCGATCCCCTGGTGACCTGTCCAGGGTGAACCCTGCCTCTCGCCCGTTGACGCTGGGATAGGCTCCACCCCCATGAACCGGAATAGAAAATGGACGGAAACAATCAAAAATCAATAATATTGATAATTTTTATTTATTGATTCACAATAAAGATCAGGGCATCCTCCTCCTCCTCTAATATCACGTTTTCTTCATCATTACGCGATAAAATGTGTTTTCCTTATTAAGATACAGATTTCATTGATTTAGTGACCATGTGATTGATCAACGTTGATCAGTTTATCACAAACAGTTTCAGTAAAAACAGCTGATTATACAAAGAATAAAAGATTCAAATCGGCACATTTGAAAAAATTTGTTTGTCATGACCTCAGACCTCAGCATGGGTCGACTACCTTGGTGGTCATGTGACTATCTTGAAGACGGCTGTGTGGACATCAGACACAGGTCAAATAGGAAGTCATTTCACAGGATTTTCAGAGTAAAGTAACAGCTGGTTTCAGATGACAACATGTAAAAATATCATCTGATTCTTAGGTGTGTGAGCTCTTTAACCTTTGACCTTCGCCTGCGCAGCTGTCAGGCGGAGGTCTGATGTGAATCTTTCTTTATTTATCCATCAATCATCTCACATCTGATGATCAGCTGGTTTGTTTTCAGAACAGAAGCTGGGGCACATGCTAACATGAGCTCACTAGCTTTAGCTGGCTAGCATTAGCTTGAGAGCAATAGAATGGGGAGCAGTTCAGAGATTACATACTTTTCTCTCTCAGTTGTTTAGAGACACGGACGCAGCAGCTCCAGCAGCAGCAGCAGCTCCAGCAGGAGCTCCAGCAGCAGCAGCAGCAGCTCCAGCAGGAGCTCCAGCAGCAGCAGCAGCAGCTCCAGCAGGAGCTCCAGCAGCAGCAGCAGGAGCTCCAGCAGGAGCTCCTGCAGCAGCAGCAGCAGCAGCAGCAGCTCCAGCAGGAGCTCCAGCAGCAGCAGCAGCTCCAGCAGGAGCTCCAGCAGCAGCAGCAGCAGCTCCAGCAGCAGCAGCAGCAGCTCCAGCAGCAGCAGCTCCAGCAGCAGCAGCAGCAGCTCCAGCAGCAGCAGCAGCAGCTCCAGCAGCAGCTCCAGCAGCAGCAGCAGCAGCAGCAGCAGCTCCAGCAGCAGCAGCAGCAGCTCCAGCAGCAGCTCCAGCAGCAGCAGCAGCAGCAGCAGCAGCTCCAGCAGCAGCAGCAGCAGCAGCAGCAGCTCCAGCAGCAGCAGCAGCAGCAGCAGCAGCAGCAGCAGCTCCAGCAGGAGCTCCAGCAGCAGCTCCAGCAGCAGCAGCAGCAGCTCCAGCAGCAGCAGCAGCAGCAGCAGCAGCAGCAGCAGCAGCTCCAGCAGCAGCAGCAGCAGCAGTAGCTCCAGCAGCAGCAGCAGCAGCAGCAGCAGCTCCAGCAGGAGCTCCAGCAGCAGCAGCAGCAGCTCCAGCAGCAGCAGCAGCAGCTCCAGCAGCAGCAGCAGCAGCAGCAGCAGCTCCAGCAGGAGCTCCAGCAGCAGCTCCAGCAGCAGCTCCAGCAGCAGCTCCAGCAGCAGCAGCAGCAGCAGCAGCTCCAGCAGCAGCAGCTCCAGCAGCAGCAGCAGCAGCAGCAGCAGCTCCAGCAGCAGCAGGGCTCTGCTCTTCTGATGGGAGTCATATGACTTCCATTATATTCAGTCTATGATGATAATTGTTGTCCTCGTCATTTAAACACTCCCCCCCCCCCCATGTATTTATCATCTTTAACTTTTTATCTACAAGCAAGTTAGTGACATCGTCAGTAAACCAACAGGAGCAGACCCTGAGTCTCCTCCCGTCAGCCATATTAACTCTCAGGGACTCTGAATTATGAATTAGCTTCTTTAACGTTTGATGTTCTGTTTGTGGGCTGCTGCCGCTGCTATCTGTCACTATTTCTTCTTGTTGTCACAGTTTAAAACGCTGTTTGAAGTCGTGTGTCGGCGTCTCTTTGAAGCTGGCGGATTACGAGGTGACAGCAAGGGACTTTTGTTCCCTGAGTTTGTCCTTCAGCAGCTTTTCTCTCCATTTACAGGCTGACGTGAAGCTTTGGAGGACCCGTCGCGGCAGGTGTGTTCAGGTCCTTCAGGCCATTTGGAATCTTTTAAGTGTTTCTTCCAAAGTTTGACAATGTTGTACAAGGTGACATCATAAGAGGAACTGCTACGGTTCAGAAGTGACTCCAGCGTGACAATGACACGGACCACAGGTTCCTGTGTTTTCTTTCGCCACCTGCTTACAGTGTTGGAGGTTAGCCATGATGAGAGCCACGCACTGGACCAGCGGTGAGGTGGACCTGCAGTGAGGTGAACCAGCAGTGGGGTGGACCTGCTAATTTATCGATACTCCAGTTGTCAAACCTCCTCAATCGAAGCGTTCAGGTAATCTGGTGTTGATGAATTAAAGGCTAAAAAACATCCATTTTTAGAAAACCATCTGAGTTTAGAAGCCCCGCCCCCTCGGGAATCTAATCTGGCTGAAGATCTCCTCCGATCTGGAGCCTGAAACCTTTATGTCACCTGATTGACTGAATCAGCCTGAAGATGGATGAAAGGAATCTGTAAATGCATGCTCACTAACATCTCTCCACAGGTTCACCTGCACGCTTCAGTCAAGCCCCTCCCACTGCTGGATTAGGTCCTTTAATCTGGTGACTGTCACCGTCCCAGAATCTATGAATATATGCAGCAGCAGCTGGTGGAGGAGACGCAGCAGAACCACTGAGAAAATTAGAACCTCAACTTGGGTGCTGGTGGCTCCGCCCTCAACATCACTGCTGAGGCACCTCTGGGTAACCTTTGACCCCACAGGGCAGACTGAGGCTGGTGAGCATCAGGGGAGATTCATTCTCAGGGAATCCCCTGAACTAAGAAAGGTTCCAAGTATTCATCCATCCCAACACTGAGCAGACCCACAGCAGCAGGTCACTCACTTCCTCCAGCATGTTGAATGCTGGGATTGAATTGTTTGTTCCTGAAAAGGTCATAATTTGATCTTTTGGGACGGTGCAGGGTGCCGAGCGTTCGGACCGCCCAGCGTGAGCCGATGGGTGTCGAGGGAAACATTGGAGTACTGGTTTGATGTCCAGATTACAGGAACTTCAGTGGTAGCAGTACGACTACCAGCACAATACTGGCTGGACATACACACGTCTACATTTCGCTCACTGCCTTCATCCTTCAGAGTTCCTTCCGCCATGTTTGAGCTGAAGTGTGTTGGGACTGCGCCGCACCTGTTGGGCTGTCCATCCAAAACTGACCCTGCTCATCAGGAAGGGTACCGCTAACATCCTGGTCACATTTCATCCTTCGCCCAGATGTTGTCCTCCATCTCACACGGATCATCAGGGTAACCACGGAAACAGTATGAAAGGTCTTAACAAAAGCTAAACTAAAATCTGGGGATGAGCTCCTGACAGCAGCGCGTCCGTCCAAAGGGTTAAACCCTGAAAATCACTTTCATATCAGTTTCAGTCACATGACGCACCTGCTGAGTGTGCATCTCCATGGCAACCAGTAAAAACTCAAGAGAGTGACTCCTCTTCACCGGAGGTGGCCTCCCCCTCCCGCTCACCCAGGAGGACGCACAGCTCCGCCAGCCGCTGTTGCATCTTGGGAATTCCCGACAGCTGATTCTCCAGACGCTGCTTCTCCTCCTGAAACAGACGAGTGTTTCAGTGAAGTTCCACTCTCATCCATTATGTGCCGCAGGCGTGCAGTTGCCACGGTCGCCATGGTTACAAGCAGCCTCTGCAGGTCAGAGCTGAGCTCTGCAGCGCCGCCTCGGGAGTCACGTTAGTTTGAGTTTGAGGGATCACGTGTGTTACATGATCAGAGGGCTGAGTGTGTGCAAAGACTTCTGGGTATTCAAGAACACGTGTGGGTTTGGATCGACACATGACACAGATGTGACGATAACCTGCTCTGATGAACTGGTCTGGGAAAACACACATCTGATGAAAGAGAACATATCAGTCAACATTTTCCATGACAAACTAGAGCCTGAAAACAATTAAAATTGTAACTTTGAATTGAATTGATGACGTTGTTTGGCTGCTCATCGTCTCCAGGGGCGGGCGCTGCTCTCAGGACCTGAGACCTCTGCTCGCTAGCGTGGCACAAGGAACGACCTCGCCTGCAGTAAGGTTACCAGGGTTGTGTCTGACATTTGTTGAAGAATGCAGAACTACTATTTGACATAGTAAGACGGACCTGCAGAGACAGACGAGTGGACGCATCCAGACGCTCGAACCGCCACCCTCCTTCTCCATCAAATTGCAGGAGGTGGGAGTGGTACTTCCTTTTAGAGGGGAGAGAAGAAGAGGTGAGGCCGAGGCAGCATCCAGCATCTTGGAGCTCTGCTGCCTCCTGCTGGCTGCTAATGAAATGTGTGTGTGTGTGTGTGTGTGTGTGTGTGCGTGCGTGTGTGTGTTCTCACCACAGTGAGGGTCTGTGGGTGATTGACAGCAGGGCAATGCCAGCATCTTTGGCAGCCTGGAAGATGCTGCCCTCCACATCGATGCTAACGGCGCTGGTACACTCGTCCAGCAGCGCGTATCTTGGTCTGGGGGAGACACACAGCTCAGGGCAGGAAACACACACTCTCCCTTGTGATGGCGAGGCAGTTACCGGTGGTAGAACATGCGCGCCATCCCCATCCTCTGCTTCTCTCCGCCAGACAAGACGTCCTTCCAGTCGCTGACGGCCTCCCAACCTGACACACAGACGATCAGCTGATTGGAGGATGAGGACAAACTGCTTGGCTCAGTTTCAGGGTTGGACGGTAATGTCCCGACATTAACAGGCGACCAGCCAACTCCAAATAAAGAAACCATGAAGTCACTGCAGTTCCACTCATCACCATAGGGGGGCCGCTGGCCACTTCAGCAGTGAGATGTTCCAGTTTGATTCCCTCAACATCATTAAAACATTCATTAACAAGCAACAACTCGATCACATCATCACAATGTATGATCGCTACTCCTGCATCCTTAACACACACACACACACACACGCGCACACACACACACACGCACACACACTGACCTCCCTCTCTGTCCAGGATGTAGAGCAGGTGGACTGTACGAAGGATCTCCTCCAGACCTGCGTCAGAGATTCCTTTCTGTACCATCTCCTCCAGTGAGTCGGGATAGATCACCTGGTCTCTGAGGGTCCCCTCTGACATGTAGGGTCTGTAGAGACCACAGGATTATGTCAATACTACTGTAGAACTGCAGTACTGCAGGTACAGACCCAATCAGCTTGAGATACTTGGCGTTCAAGACCCAGACCACCAGGAGACCCACAACATAACAGGTTATATCAGGTTAAATCAGACCATGTCAGAGTTCACCGGGTTAGATCAGGGTCGATCAGGTTACTCCAAAGACCTGCAGCTGTACCTCTGAGGGATGTAGAACATGTTCTGTGGTTCTGGACGGAACAGGACTCCTCCATACACAGGCCAGAGTCCACTGAGGATCCTGAACAGAGAACTCTTCCCACATCCATTCGGACCCGTGATCAACACGTTCATCCCCTCATCCACCTGAGACAGAGACAAACACACGGTTTCAAACCAACACAAGAAACAAACATCTCCGCGCCGAGTGTGAAGAGCAGCGGCTCATCCCGCCACACACGGCTGAGACGGCTCAGCTGCCCGGACCCAGAACTCTGACCAACCCTGGACGGTTTCTCCTTGACTGCAAGCGCCGCTCGAGTCCCTCCAAAAACACGCGCAGTGAGCCAAGAATGCTTCACTGCTGCTAAGCAATGCGCCGTTTTAGTTTGACTGGTAAATGAATCTTGGCCTCATAATTTGCTGGTGTGTCGGATTCCAGATCATTTGAGTGGCGTGGAGGATCTTCAGTTGAGGAGCCACACGGGCCACGTCAGTCTGGGATCAATACTTGAGAGCTGATCAGTTCGTCGAATAGCTCCAGTGTTCCATTTGACACCAGTGATTCATTGAATCGCATAACTGAGACGTCAGTCATGCTGAAGGTGACGACAATCAGAGACACCGGACCAATCACAGAGCTCCTCCTGGGTCAAAGGTTAAGAGCCAGACAACAGAGAGGAGGTTCTCTTTTCTTCAATGTTCTTCTTCTTCTGCTCGGACATGTTTCCATGTCTGCTTCCTGCTCCGCGAACCACAGGAATTCCAATCTATAAATCACTCATTGTGTGTCCGCACGAACAGGAACACACACACACACACACACACACACAGGGTGCCAGTACACGTAAGTAGCTCCAGTCTGACCTTTGACCTCAGCCAGAGACAGACAGAGGAAACACTGATGGACAGAGAGATGAGAGCGCTGAGCAATGACATCATGACTGTCCTGTAGAACGCAGAACAACACTGACACCTCCTGGTCGACATCACACACAATGTGTCCCTAGCAAGCTGTGAGTGTGTGTGTGTGTGTGTGTGTGTGTGTGTGTGTGTGAGCATGTGTGTGTTTGTGAGCGTGTGTGTGTATGCATGTGTGTGAGCGTGTGTGTTTGTGAGCGTGTGTGTGTGAGCGTGTGTTTATGTGTGTTTATGTGTGAGCGTGTGTGTGTGTGTGTGTGTGTGTGTGTGTGTAGCAGGTATCCGTTCCCTTGTGGTCTTCAGTGAGGGCTCCCCCTTCAGCTCAGCTTCGTGGTTCAGCTTTGGAGGCTAAAATTGTTGTTTTGTATCAAAGGTCAGACCAAAGCCCTTCAGCGGTTTTGGTGTCTTTCGTATTTCGACCCCTTGAGTCCAGGCCAGGTGTTTTCAACCTTCTTCATGTTCTGGACTCATTTGAAGTGATGCTGCTCTGTGAGGACGCTTCCTTCTAGAGGGACTAAAATCATCATAAAAAGATCGTTTCACTTATTTTGTGCCACCCTATTCACATATTTTTAAGATGTTTGTTTTTGTCAGTTCTTCGGTCCTTCTTTGTCCTTGAGAACAAAGTCTGAGTAAATTAGCAACATTTCAGTAAAAGTGATCAAAACATTCTGAGAAAATGACTCTAAAACAAGCAGAAAACATTCCATAATCTTAATCTGTGCACTTTATGTCTTGATTTGGTGGAAGCAGTGGAGAGAGACAGGAACTGACGGCCATTATGAAATGAGCTATAAACTCGTATCAGAACGTTAGCGAGAAAAATGATGAAAGAAAACTCCATGTTTGGTTCTTGAATCAGACCAACGGGCCGGATCGTGCTTCCATGCCGGTCCAAGTGCCGCTGGATATGGAAATCAGTGCCGTCTGCTGAAGTTGAAGGCTGAAGCTGCTGAGGAAGCACTGGAATCTGATGTTCTTAACTTCATCTCGTTTAGTTCCTGGATGTCTTTGCGTGTACGTGCACGTGTGCTACCTGGATGTTGAGGCTGGACACCACTACGTCCCCGGTGGGTGTGATGATTGGCAGGTTCTCACAGCGAATCCCCTTCTCCACACTGACCACCTGGCCTGCAACAACATGCCACTGTATGAAGCTGATGTCACACCTGCCGTAGATCAGCTCGCTACGCGACATAATGACTGTAGTAACACTGGCAGGTGGAAGAGCACAACTGTGATGTCATCAACACAAAGCTCTGCTGGCGTGTTCTGCTTCCTCGCTGTCGCAACATTCAAAGGGTCACACTGATGACCTTTCTATGAGGTTTGGATGCGTCACACCAGCACGCGTCTGCTCCCACCTCTGATCTCCAGACGGCCACACACTCTCTGGCCGTGTTGCATCATGGCGCCACCTGCTGCCAGCTCCTGGTCCCTGTCAGCAGATCGGCGGTAGATTCCCTTCCTCACATCTTCAAAAACATCCAGCAGCTCAGAGACGCGAGCGGTGTAACCAGCCAGCTCAGTGACCTGCAGGACAGAGAGCGCCGTTCACGTGCCAGTGCGTCTTGTGTTCTCCGATGTTTAGGACAGGTTAGAGGACATTCAGGAAGCCATTCAGGAGCAACAGCTGTTTTAGTTTGGGTTTGTTCATCAAGCGTTTGCTCCGTTCCTGCGGAGGAGGCTGGAAAAGTGACCCACCTGCTCAAGTTGAGTTCCTGATCGCGATGTTTTGTTACTAGTTGGTTAAATGTTAACTAGCTGAGTGTATAAGTTATAGTGATTTAACAACTGTTGTGAACGATTGTATCAGTGACGGAGGCGAGAGCAGCAGAAGGGGGAGGAGTCACAGGATGCACCTCCTTATATGAGCTCATGATCCGCTCCACGGCATCGGCTCCGGCGTTGAGCAGGTTTCTGGCTGTCGTGAAGGCCTGCGTCCTCTCGCTCACCAGCTCCTCCTCCTTCATCACCATCGCAGCCTGCTTCACCTCCTCAGAGTCTGGTGACATCACAGCAGCAGAGGTCAGGAGGATTTATGTGGCTATTATAAACCGTTACACCGCAGTCATGTGGTGTTCACCACATCAGGACAGATCTGTTGATGGTACACTGGGTCTGAAGGCAAAATGGAGTTGCTAGCAGAAAGTTAGCAACAATAAACACTTTTCAACATGCAGAAATGGATCAATAAGCAGAGCAAACATGCAGCATCATGGATCGCCCACGCTGGAGCGCTAAAACAGGCTGCATGGACGCATGGCAGCCACAGACAGGAAACACTCACACTGTCATGGCAACGGTTGTAGAGGTGTAACACCAGCGGTTTTCACAAAAACATCAACACTTGGTGCCAGTGTACAGATAGCACGTAGGAACACACAGAGGAAGTATCATAATATATTGAAGTATCAACACTCTGTCCAACCCCGTCTTTATCATTTGGTACATTTTGTGTGTGTTGTTCGTTTACCATATTTGGAGTACCCGGTGGCCGTGATGATGGGCACGGCGACCATCACCAGGCCCGACGCGCTCCACACGTACTTCATGAGGAACTGTTCCAGCATGACGTACCAGAGACGCTTCAGCAGGATCTGATGGATCTGAGACGACAAGGACGTGTAGCTCCGCTGCAGCTGGGCCAACTCCACCTACGAATCAAACACACCCCAACAGTCGGACCAGTGAGGTGCAAATCAAACACACCTCAAAAGTTACTCAAATCCAGCGACATCAGTCAGGTTATTATCAGCGCAACAGTGGATCTGTTACTGTGTCCAGCAGGGGGCGTGGCTTCACATTCAGGCTCACCTTGTGTCCTCCGTAGAAGGCAATCTCTTCCGAGTTGGCGATGATGCGGGAGTGCATGTACCTCAGTTCTCCCTTCCTTCGCGCCTCCTCCGCCACCAGCTTCCCAAATCGAGGTGAACAGGAACGCAGGACCTTGGCGGTGAGCGCCACCACCAGGCCAGCGATGACAGACGGCCATGTGGTGTTGGCTCCTGCAGAAAAAAAGCACTGAGTGATTCTCATCTGGAGTTGAAGAGTTGTGTGCTTGACATTTAGACTCTGACCTTTGGAGTGGGCGGTGCGCAGCAGCGTGTAGCAGGTGACCACCACATCCAGGATGGGTTTAGTCAGGTTGGAGTACAGATGCGCAATGGAGGCTGAAAACATGACCATGTCCTCAGTGAGAGACTGATCAGGGTTGGACAGACGACCGTCCATGTTGCTGACTCTGTAGTAGGTCTTAGACACACACACACACACACACACACACACACACACACACACACACACTAGAGGTCAGTGAAGCAGCTCTGCTGAGGCTCTCCCTCCAGTTGGTGTCAAGTCCACGGTGAAACTGGTTGGTCCTCATCTTCACTGCTCTTCAAGTCCACTGATATCAATGAAGAATCAGACATTTTCAACTCCTCTTTCTCACCGTGGTCTCTCGTGTCCACTGGTCTACCAGGGTTATCCAGCACAGTAGCAAAGACGCTAATGGCTACAAAAACGCGTTTACTTCACTCCTTTACTGGCTCCTAACAACGCATAGGTGCCACATGACTGGAGGAAACAAAGCGTTATGATGAGGTGATAATTAGCCTACAACCTTTGCTCATGGGCTGCACGGTGGAGCAGTGGTCCTCCCTGTGGCCCCCATCAAGAAGGTTGTGGGTGGAGCCCCGGCTGCAGCACGGGGTCTTTCTGTGTGAGTCTCCATGTTCTCCCTGTTCCTGCTGGGTTCTCTCTGGTACTCCAGCTTCCTCCACAGTCCAAAGACATCAAGAGGGGACGAGGCTGATTGATTCTCTAAATTGACCGTAGGTGTGAATGTGAGTGTGAATGGTTGTTCGTCTCTGTGTGTTGGCCCTGCGATGGACTGGTGACCTGTCCAGGGTGAACCCCGCCTCTCGCCCGTAGATGCTGGGATAGGCTCCACCCCCCCGTCCCTTACTAGTGAGGAATAAGCGGAAGATGACGATGACCTTTGCTCATGTCCAACAACAAGAGTGTCACTTTGTGGTGAAACCGTCAAACTTCCACATCCTGGGACGTGACATAGCCGCTCTCTTTCGGCGGCTCAGCTTCCAAACGCGTCTCTAAGATCAGAGATCTTAATTCTTTATCAGCAACAGTGAAAATGTTCCAACACGACGGAAACCCCGATGTCGAAGGAAGTGATGTAATGTGGGTGTGTCTTCAGTCATGACTTTGATCTGTAGCATGTAAACCAGGAGATGATGGAATATTCTAGGAGACGCTTGTGTAAACACCTCAGTGGAAATATGGTCTGAATGACAATCAGGTCACTCGTCAGATTCTTGTGGCCGTGACCTCGCCAGCACCAGAGGACGGCCAGGAACGTCACAGTCAAAGCCACAATTCGGAAAATACACTTATTTTATTTGCAGGAAGATAAAAAAAAACTAAGGAAAACTGCGATAAATATTGGATGTAATATTTGGTCAACAGCCACTGACAGCCCGAGACTCTCGGACCTGACCTTTGACCTGCCAAGATGAAAATGACTCGTGATGGAAGCGTGTTAGCTGACGCTCCGTGTGAGCGGCTGCAGGATGCGATGTTAACATCTGTGTGTCTTACCTGGTTGCTGAAGTACAGCTGGTAGGCGTGGTTCACCAGACGGCTCCTGAACCGGAGGGTCAGCTGGCCTTCCAGGAATCTGATGGCGCTGTTGATGAAAGTGGCAGGAACGGCGACCAGCAGCCACTTGGAGAGCTGGAGCACGAAGGCCTGCGGATCCTTCTGCACGATGCACTTGACGATCACACCTGGACGAGCAATAGCTTTGATTATTAGGTGACAGACGTGAAGCCACTAGGAGCTGATGGTGTGGCGCTGACCAGCTGAACCTTTCCAACTCTTCCGTTGAAGAGGAAACTCGCTGGCCAGCGTTGACCATGGGGTCAATGATGGGAGGAGTTTTAACGTGGAATTGTGGATCTGCGCTGAACAAAACAGGAGCAAGCTAACAAGCTAGCAGCTGCCCTGACACTGAGCTGAGCAGCTTTGCCTGCTTCCTCTGCCACTTCAAAACTTTAAAAATGAAAAAGCTTTCCAGAATAAAAGCATAGACTCATTATGACAGTCCCTTGGAAGTTCTTATCCCATCTGTCACCATCACCCCCTGGGAAGGCGTCTCTCTTGTTTTTTAAGAAGAAATTCCGTTCAAACATCACAAAATCGTGAGTGTGATGAGTTCCTGAAGCAGAGGCGGCGGAGGGCCGCGCCGGCCAGGCGGTGTCGTTCCTCCTCTCAGTTGCTGGGGGTGTTCGTGAATCTGATGTCCTAAAGGTCTTGACTGAACCCTGAACACTTGAATCAGGCGGCTCCATCCTTATCATCTCATTGGAATCAGAAGTTGGGAACACATCTGCAACACTGATCTTTGGGGTTTTCCCACAACAATAACAGGTACGTGTGGCGCGATCAGGACACTGAAACATTCCTCGGCCTCATCCATGAAAGGTTTTGTCTCTGGTTCGGAGCCTCTGCAGCCTTGTTCAGGTGCGTTTCCTCCACTAACGTCTCTGATGGATGAGCAAAGTTTATTTTCTCCAGCAACACGATGGACACTCGCCGACTTCTGTGTTTCTTGCTTTTTCTTTTTGTAAACTTCACAAGTTTCACTTCAGAATGAGGCTGAAACAGGCAACTGACCGTCCAGAGCAGCAACGTAGATGGACAGGAAGGTCCTGGACATCAGAGTGAGGGAGTGCAGGACGAGCAGGCCCACTTCTGGACACAGTAACCGTGGAAACAAGAGCTTCAGCAACCGAGACAGTCGGAGGACAAACTCCCTGTTGACTGATGGAGACCTGCACACACACACACACACGCACACGCACACAGATAAACACATCTTGTACACAACTAGAACCATCAAATCCACGTAAACACAGTCAGTGACAGTCTCCTAATACGGTGACCCAACCCTGTCAAAAGGTCTGCCTCCAGCCTAGACCCTGGTCTGACCTGAACCTAGACCCTGGTCTGACCTGAACCTAGACCCAGGTATGACCTGAACCTAGACCCTGGTCTGACCTGAACCTAGACCCTGGTCTGATCTGAACCTAGACCCAGGTATGACCTGAACCTAGACCCTGGTCTGACCTGAACCTAGACCCAGGTATGACCTGAACCTAGACCCTGGTCTGACCTGAACCTAGACCCTGGTCTGACCTGAACCTAGACCCAGGTATGACCTGAACCTAGACCCTGGTCTGACCTGAACCTAGACCCTGGTCTGACCTGAACCTAGACCCAGGTATGACCTGAACCTAGACCCAGGTATGACCTGAACCTAGACCCTGGTCTGACCTGAACCTAGACCCAGGTATGACCTGAACCTAGACCCAGGTCTGACCTGAACCTAGACCCAGGTCTGACCTGAACCTAGACCCAGGTATGACCTGAACCTAGACCCTGGTCTGACCTGAACCTAGACCCAGGTCCGATCTCAACCTAGACCCTGGTCTGACCTAAACCTAGAGCCAGGTCTGACCTGAACCTAGACCCAGGTCTGATCTCAACCTAGACCCTGGTCTGACCTGAACCTAGAGCCAGGTCTGACCTGAACCTAGACCCAGGTATGACCTGAACCTAGACCCAGGTCTGACCTGAACCTAGACCCAAGTCTGATCTGAACCTAGACCCTGGTCTGACCTGAACCTAGACCCTGGTATGACCTGAACCTAGACCCAGGTATGACCTGAACCTAGACCCAGGTCTGACCTGAACCGAGACCCAGGTCTGACCTGAACCTAGACCCTGGTCTGACCTGAACCTAGACCCAGGTCCGATCTGAACCTAGACCCAGGTCTGATCTGAACCTAGACCCAGGTCCGATCTGAACCTAGACCCAGGTCTGATCTCAACCTAGACCCTGGTCTGACCTAAACCTACAGCCAGGTCTGACCTGAACCTAGAACCAGGTCTGATCTCAACCTAGACCCTGGTCTGACCTGAACCTAGAGCCAGGTCTGACCTGAACCTAGACCCAGGTATGACCTGAACCTAGACCCAGGTCTGACCTGAACCTAGACCCAAGTCTGATCTGAACCTAGACCCTGGTCTGACCTGAACCTAGACCCTGGTCTGACCTGAACCTAGACCCTGGTCTGAACTGAACCTAGACCCTGGTCTGACCTGAACCTAGACCCTGGTCTGACCTGAACCTAGACCCAGGTCCGATTTGAACCTAGACCCTGGTCTGACCTGAACCTATACCCAGGTCTGACCTGAACCTAGACCCAGGTCTGACCTGAACCTAGACCCAAGTCTGATCTGAACCTAGACCCTGGTCTGACCTGAACCTAGACCCTGGTCTGAACTGAACCTAGACCCTGGTCCGACCTGAACCTAGACCCTGGTCCGACCTGAACCTAGACCCAGGTCCGATTTGAACCTAGACCCAGGTCTGAGCTGAACCTATACCCAGGTCTGACCTGAACCTAGACCCTGGTCTGACCTGAACCTAGACCCAGGTATGACCTGAACCTAGACCCAGGTCTGATCTCAACCTAGACCCTGGTCTGACCTGAACCTAGAGCCAGGTCTGACCTGAACCTAGACCCAGGTATGACCTGAACCTAGACCCAGGTCTGACCTGAACCTAGACCCAAGTCTGACCTGAACCTAGAGCCAGGTCTGACCTGAACCTAGACCCAGGTATGACCTGAACCTAGACCCAGGTCTGACCTGAACCTAGACCCAAGTCTGATCTGAACCTAGACCCTGGTCTGACCTGAACCTAGACCCTGGTCTGACCTGAACCTAGACCCTGGTCTGATCTGAACCTAGACCCTGGTCTGACCTGAACCTAGACCCTGGTCTGACCTGAACCTAGACCCAGGTCCGATTTGAACCTAGACCCTGGTCTGACCTGAACCTATACCCAGGTCTGACCTGAACCTAGACCCAGGTCTGACCTGAACCTAGACCCAGGTATGACCTGAACCTAGACCCAAGTCTGATCTGAACCTAGACCCTGGTCTGACCTGAACCTAGACCCTGGTCTGACCTGAACCTAGACCCAGGTCCGATCTCAACCTAGACCCTGGTCTGACCTAAACCTAGAGCCAGGTCTGACCTGAACCTAGACCCAGGTCTGACCTGAACCTAGACCCTGGTCTGACCTGAACCTAGAGCCAGGTCTGACCTGAACCTAGACCCAGGTATGACCTGAACCTAGACCCAGGTCTGACCTGAACCTAGACCCAAGTCTGATCTGAACCTAGACCCTGGTCTGACCTGAACCTAGACCCTGGTATGACCTGAACCTAGACCCAGGTATGATCTGAACCTAGACCCAGGTCTGACCTGAACCTAGACCCAGGTATGACCTGAACCTAGACCCTGGTCTGACCTGAACCTAGACCCAGGTCCGATCTGAACCTAGACCCAGGTCCGATCTGAACCTAGACCCAGGTCTGACCTGAACCTAGACCCAAGTCTGATCTGAACCTAGACCCTGGTCTGACCTGAACCTAGACCCTGGTCTGACCTGAACCTAGACCCTGGTCTGAACTGAACCTAGACCCTGGTCTGACCTGAACCTCGACCCTGGTCTGACCTGAACCTAGACCCAGGTCCGATTTGAACCTAGACCCTGGTCTGACCTGAACCTACACCCAGGTCTGACCTGAACCTAGACCCAGGTCTGACCTGAACCTAGACCCAGGTCTGACCTGAACCTAGACCCAAGTCTGATCTGAACCTAGACCCTGGTCTGACCTGAACCTAGACCCTGGTCTGACCTGAACCTAGACCCTGGTCTGAACTGAACCTAGACCCTGGTCCGACCTGAACCTAGACCCTGGTCCGACCTGAACCTAGACCCAGGTCCGATTTGAACCTAGACCCTGGTCTGACCTGAACCTATACCCAGGTCTGACCTGAACCTAGACCCAAGTCTGATCTGAACCTAGACCCTGGTCTGACCTGAACCTAGACCCTGGTCTGACCTGAACCTAGACCCTGGTCTGAACTGAACCTAGACCCTGGTCCGACCTGAACCTGGACCCTGGTCTGACCTGAACCTAGACCCTCTCATACTCAGAAATGGTACTGACTCAAGGTCTCCTCCTGTCCCCAAGCACTCACAGAGATGCTCCGGTTTCAACAAATAAAGGTTTTGAATTTACTTCAAATGAACAGAAAAGTTCTCCGGGCTGACTTCAAACAACGGGCAAATAAAAGAGGTTGTTTACAGGAAGATGAACCATCACTCCTCACTCCATCAGCACAGGAGACCGACCCCAAACCAGCCGTCCCCCAATCACAGGGGGACGGCCTGATCAGGAGGGGGACGGGAGCAGCAACACATACAAGTTATCCTCAACAGTCATCATCGTCCTTTGTGCTTCCAAAGAATTCAAATTATCATTTAATTAATACAAATAGGCCCCAACATCCACTCACAAGGACAAATGTGAGATGCAGGAACACACACACACAGATACAGACACACACACACACCTGCTGTCACTCTTCTGTCTGCTGTTGTCCACAGAGCTGGAGGAGCAGTTGGCATCACCCACAGGGAGTTTAGCCCCGCCCAGCTCTTTCCCTGCTGCACTCTTCTGAAAGACACACGACCATAATTACTCAGCATGGGTCAGTGTACGCCGCCGTTCTGGTGACTAACTTACCGCTATTTTCTAATTCTTGAGAGTTGGTGGCATAAGAACATGTAATGTCATCCACGTGTGTCTGTCTGTGTGTCCATGCATGTGTGTCTATCTGCGTGTCTGTGTATGTGTGTCTGTCTGCGTGTCCGTGTATGTGTGTCTGTCTGCATGTCCGTGTATGTGAGTCTGTCTGTGTGTCCGTGCATGTGTGTCTGTCTGCGTGTCCGTGTATGTATGTCTGTCTGCGTGTCCGTGCATGTGCTGCTCACCTGGAGCTTCTTCCACACGTACGGGGCTATTTTCCTGATGGCGTAGGCAGCGAGCAGAGCTGTTGTCAGCCTCCTGAGCCGCGAGCTCCGCCTCAGCTGAGCCGGCAGCTTCTGATAGACCAGCTGCATGATGACAGACAGCGGACTTCCACCAATCAGAGGAGAAACGCAGCA
>NC_141328.1:1107500-1135000 GCF_037954235.1 Aulostomus chinensis
TATGCACATATATACACATATATATGCACATATATACACATATATATGCACATATATACACATATATATGCACATATATACACATATATATGCACATATATACACATATATATGCACATATATACATATATACACATATATATGCACATATATACATATATACATATATACACATATATATATGCACATATATACACATATATATGCACATATATACATATATACACATATATATGCACATATATACATATATACACATATATATGCACATATATACATATATACACATATATATGCACATATATACATATATACACATATATATGCACATAAATACATATATACACATATATATGCACATATATACACATATATACACATATATATGCACATATATACACATATATACGCACATATATACACATATATACGCATATATATGCACATATATACACATATATACGCATATATATGCACATATATACACATATATATGCACATATATACACATATATACACATATATATGCACATATATACACATATACACATATATATGCACATATACACATATATATGCACATATACACATATATATGCACATATACACATATATACACATATGTCCATATATACACATATATATGCACATATACACATATATATGCACATATACACATATATATGCACATATACACATATATATGCACATATACACATATATATGCACATATATACACATATATGCACATATATACACACATATATACATATATACACACACATATATACATATATACACATATATATGCACATATATACACATACACACATATATATGCACATATATACACATACATATGCACATACATATGCACATATACACATATATACATACATATACAGATATACACATATATACATACATATACAGATATACACATATATACATACATATACAGATATACACATATATACATACACACTGCTCAAAACAATAAAGGGACCACTTCACCAACACAATGTAACTCCAAGTCAGGCTCACTTCTGTGAAATCCAACTGTCCACCTCGGAAGCAACACTGACAATCAGCTCCACCTGCTGTTGTTCAAATGGAACAGACAACAGGTGGAAATTACAGGCAGGTAGCAAGACCCCCCAGTAAAGACGTGGTTCTGCAGGTTGTGACCACAGTCCACTTCTCCGTTCCTGTGCTTTCTGGCTGATGTTCTGATCCCTTCTGAATGCTGGCGGTGCTTTCACTCTGGTGGTAGCATGAGACGGAGTCTACAACCCACACAAGGGGCTCAGGTAGTGCAGCTCAACCAGGACGGCCCATCAATGCTGGCTGTGGCCAGAAGGTTTGCTGTGTCTGTCAGCGTAGCGTCCAGAGCATGGAGGCGCTACCAGGAGACAGGCCAGTACATCAGGAGACGGGGAGGAGGCCGTAGGAGGGAGACAACCCAGCAGCAGAACTGCTACCTCCGCCTTTGTGCAAGGAGGAACCGGAGGAGCACTGCCAGGGCCCTGCACAGTGACCTCCAGCAGGCCACAAACGTGCACGTGTCTGCTCAAACGGTCAGAAACAGACTCCATGAGGGTGGTGGGAGGGCCCAACGTCCACAGGTGGGGGTTGTGCTTACAGCCCAACACTGTGCAGGACATTTGGCATTTGCCAGAGAACACCAAGATTGGCAAATTCCCCGCTGGCACCCTGTGCTCTTCACAGACGACAGCAGGTTCACGCTGAGCACATGTGACAGACGTGACTGAGTCTGGAGACGCCGTGGAGAACGTTCTGCTGCCTGCAACATCCTCCAGCATGACCGGTGTGGCAGTGGGTCAGTCATGGTGGGGGCTGGCATTTCTTCGGGGGCCCACAGCCCTCCATGTGCTCTCCAGAGGCAGCCTGACTGCTGTTAGGTACTGAGATGAGATCCTCAGACCCACTGTGAGACCACATGCTGGTGCAGTTGGCCCAGGTTCCTCCTAATGCAAGACAATGCTGGACCTCATCTGGCTGGAGGGCGTCAGCAGTTCCGCTGTCCCCCAGACCTGAATCCCATTGAGCACATCTGGGCCATCGTCACTCATCGCCACTCCATCCACTAACGCCACGTTGCACCACAGACTGTCCAGGAGTTGGCGGGTGCTTCAGTCCAGGTCTGGGAGGAGATCCCTCAGGAGACCATCCGCCACCTCATCAGGAGCAGCCCAGCGTTGTAGGGAGGTCATACAGGTGCCTGGAGGCCTCACACCACTGAGCCTCATTCTGACTTGTTTTCAGGGCGTTACAGCCAAGCTGGATCAGCCTGCAGTGTTTTCACTTTAATTTTGAGTGTGACTCCAAATCCAGACCTCCATGGGTGAATAAGTTTGATCTCATTGACGATTTTGTTGTAAAGAACCAAGTAGTTAATAAGAACATTTCATTCATTCAGATCGAGCAGGTGTTATTTTACTGTTCCCTTATTTTTTGAGCAGTGTGTGTACATATACACGTTTGTATAAACATACACATGTATATAAATACACACGTGTGAGTACATTTAATGTGACGTGGGCAGACGTCACTACAGTGACTGAAGGCAGTTGTAAAGTGGACTTCCTTGTGTCCTCCAGCTGACAAACATTCGAAGTCACCGTTATATTTGTGATACAGAGCCGGTAAAGTGCTACGTCACCTTGTGACAGGTCGCCGTCAGTCCAGGTACGTTCACGGTCAGTTCCGGGACTGACTACGGGTGCAGCTGCCGACCGTTATGTCACCTCGTTCTCTGGTTGAAACTCTTATAAAACCGGACCGAAGTCGCCATTAAAACCAGTGGAGACGAACTTTAGCAGGCGTTAGCATCAAACTCTGACGGCGCTAGCAGGCAGCTAGCAGCACCTCGCCCCGACCTTCACCCCGCTCCTTAAGAGCAACGCTAAAGTTTTTACCGACCAGTAGTCCCGGTACCAGGACCGGAGTCTGTAACGAACCGGAGTACAAGTCGGACCCGGGTACAGCCCGGCACACCGATGCTAACGCTAGCCGAGCAGGAACTTTGATCTGAGCATGAAAGAGCTCGCGCTTCCGGGTCAATCGCCTTCACATGGGCGAAGCTCGGACCGGAGGGCGGCCCGCGGCTGCTCTCCCACACGCCAACATTCCTTCTGACCCCCCCGGCCTGATGTCTTAGGTTACCGTCGCTGCTCCGAGACGGAAAGTTGTCTGTTTACCTGCGAGGACGGGCCGCGTCCAACACTGACCACGTCCTCCCTCTCCTGCGCTCGCACCCTCGACTCACGGAAGATTATCCACCCCCAAGACACAGGGACAGTTTTAGGTCCAGATAGTCGTAGTAGTGTAGTGGAACAGTTCCTCCAGGCAGTCAGCAACCCGTGAAGTGAAACTTTATTTAAAAACAGCCTGTTGACAGTCTCTTTATTTACATGATCACATCAAACACAAGTCAGAGTGAAAAAAAAGTACAAATGAGTCCAAAAAGATACAAAATGTTTAAAAAAGGACACATACACCAACTTTACAAGGTGCACCTGAATGCATCATGGCGGAGAAAGCTGTAATGTCACACGGACAGATTGTCCTGATTGGTCCAGCAGAACAGATTGTCCACACAGTTGGACAACATCTGGTCCGCCACCTGAAGGGGAACGCTGGAAGTTAAATCCAAGATCAAATACTTTGTGGTATTTGTACTGTTGAGTGTTTGTATTCTTACTGCATTGCAGCAGGGTGTTGAACAGTCACTGATGATATTTACATGTTCCTCTTTCATCTGTTCTCTTTGGTGTGAGACCAGATTTAGAGGAGGTGCATGCTGGGACATGTGGACTCCGCTCCAGCAGCACTGCAGTCACATGACACCTCCTGAAGGTCAACAGGGTCAAACACTGATGGAAAGTTCTGGAGTTCTCAACAGGAATAAATATTCAAGTGTCCTGATGGCACCATGGCCTTCTATTGACTGTTGTTTTGACTTTATAAACCATGTGACCTCGCACCTTTGATGTTTGAAGGTGGGCGGGGTTAACAGGTGATCTGCCTGCATCTCAGTTCAGTTTTCTGTTGAGTCCTGAGTTCAGTGTTTTGTAGACAACATGAGGGGATTTACCTTTGTTTTCAAGACAAATACAACGTTTCTCGTTGTTTTATTCCTCAGTTTTACATCGTTGTGATGTGGACGTCTCTGTTTGGGAACAAGAAGACATTGACGGATCATTGATTAATGGTCAATCGATGTGAACTGGAGTGTGTCATGTGACCGCAACGTCATCACAGAGGAAGCTGGAGGACCTGATTGTAACGCAGGAACAAATAAGCATTCACAAGTCATCCATCAATCATCAATATGCTAACTTCCTGTTTCACAGGAGCTCAATTCATCAATAACCCAATCCACCATAAACGAATCCATCAAAACTTTCGCATCATAGTTTGATTGTCGCTGCAACTGATTTTTCATCCTGAAAGTTTCCACCAGTCAGAGTCAGACAGGGGTTCCTGTCCCGCGGGAACCAGGGGTCCCAATGCCCAGCAACTCCACTAATCTGTGAGAACGTGACCCCGATGAGATGTGACGGTCCGTCAGACCTTCCTGACACGTTCCAACACTGGAGAGGAACGAGGAAGGAGGACGCGTCCTCGCTCCAGCGGCTCCCGTGTGACGTCATATGTGCCTCCAGGTGTTTCTCAGTGTCAAGGAGGGATCCTCAAATACGTGAAGGGCCAGTGTCCCAGTTCCCTCACAGCCTCCTGGCAGGCGCGGACCACCGGAGCAGCCAGCAGCCTGCTGTAGGAGTTTCATCAGCAAATGGTGGCCTACATCTCATTTAAACTTGATATAATTTAAGTTGTTAAATATATTTTTTGGGATCCTAACAACTGACTAAAGAACGCTGACGTGGCCTGGAGAGGGAGAACCTGAACGCACCATTAAAACCGGCTCCTGGTGATCTATGCACTGAATTTGAGCTCAGCGTGGAAACACTCACTGAAACAAAACAACTCCTCAGGGTGTAGCGGTGAGAGGAAGTGCACCGTTGATGTGTATCGAAAGCTATGTAGCAGCTAACGTTAGCAGCTAACGTTAGCAGCTAACTGATTCTATGAGTTTTCCACCACTCTTATTTTCTAAAAAGTGGAGCTCTATTGCCTCGATCCCACATACGGAAGTCTGACTGTCGTTTTGTGCCCCCCAGAAGGCAACAGAAACGTAGGCCAGGACACTGGTCTGCTAACAGGGATAGCGTTAGCCTGTTAGCTCACTCATAGCTATTTAGCTTGTTTTTACTAGCTCACTTGTCTGGTCAAACGTGGCAACAATCATTTAATTTTTTTCAATACATTCAACGTAAATATTGGAGTGAAAATAGGGAACCGATATGCGTGAACGGCTCCTGGCGGCCCCTCGCTACCTTGACACTGAGAAACACCTGGTCAGCATCACCAGTTTCACCAGAAGCCTCCAAGAAGCTCCAGTCCAAACCTGCTGGTTCTGCTCACTCACCTGAAGGGGTGACTGGATCAATGTCTCATCTAATCTGATCAGTGTAAAAACTGCTGGTCTGAGCTGGTGATGTCAGCTGGTGATGTCAGCACGTGAAATGCTGTCTGTCAGTGCAACGTCATCAAAAGTTTCCTGATTGTCTGAGCAGTTTGATTCAAGATGAAGAGTATTAAAGACAAATGGTAGAAAAAACTGTCCACAGCTGCTTCAGCCCTGCAGAAACCCTTCAGTCACTCTGTGACCATGGCAACAGCCATGATGTCACCACCACGTGTTGTTGGCCAAGAAGAGCGTCACATTTTTAAAATGTGGAAACTGATTTTCAACTAAATCCACTTAAGATACAGCAGGTGGACATCTAACACGTTCCACCTGTGTCAGACTGTTAGCCGTGAGTTTGTCAACCTGAAGTACATCAGCTGGTGTCCCAATGACTGATGATGGCGTCCACAGATCATGTGACTTAAACGTCACTGAAGAGACCACAACATCAGATGTGCGTGAAGACGTCTTCACGTTAACACGACAGAAACATAAATGTCACATTTCATCACGTTGTCCATCATCCCACGATTAATGACCTCATCGCCTTGTCATCCTCTTCTTCAACGCTTTAATTAGCGCCGCCTGCTGTTTATCACATAATATTCAGTCGTTGGTGCAAAAACAAGTTTCTACCGAGGCCTTTGTGGAAAGTTTGAGCTACGTAGGATCAAAACGTCAGTCTCCTCAAGTTCTATTCACCTTGACATGTCGCGCACTTTCAACAGTTTATTTCTTCCCTTGGAGTCACAACTGGTCGCTGACCCCGACTGCGTGCTGGCAAAAGCCGTAGCTTTAAACCAACTCTTAGCCTGTTCCTGACTGACAGCATTTAGCGTTAGCTGCGGCTAGCTGCGTTTGTCCGAACCGAATCTGAGAGGAAAGCTTGGATAGACGATTGACTGAGTCTCACAGGTTTACTCAGGGTTTACCTGCAGTTGTGTCAGCTGCATTTAACAATAGCCTACGCTAGCACTGGTTAGCACGCCAGTTTGTTTCATGTGGTGTCGCTTGTAACACTGCTGTTCAATACTCCAGTGACTGACACACTCTACCTGCACACGGGGTATCGTCACTGGGATCGAAGGGGGTCAGGTGTCACAGCAAAGGCCTCCTTTGCTGAGTGGAGCCTCAGTGACTCAGACCCAGTTGGAGGACAACGAAACGCTCGATAACTGATGAGATTAGACGTCAACGTCGGCTGCAAATAAAAATCAGCATTTTACAGATTATTGCTGTTTTTTCATTTCTGAGGAACTTTGTAAAAGTGTTTGGCTGGTGGGTGGGGCTAAATACAGAGGGGAGGGGCTTATCGTTGTCTCTTTGGGAGTCATTAAACAACATCAAAACATCAGAATCATTAAATAACTTTCCATCCCTGAATTAGCAGCTCCTTGCAGCGTCCTAAATACTCAGGAGCGACTGACAGACCGACACGCTCCACAACCAGCTCAGGAGGCGGCCTCAAACTGGATAGTGATGTCATCGTCCTCTGTGTGACATCAGACGGTGGAGGGCCCCTTCCATTGCTAGTGACAGCTTGAGCTTCTCCTTTAGATGAAAACCCACCCATCCATACAACATCCATCCATCCAGGTACAGGAGTGTTTGACTGGCCCCAGGGAGCCAGCCTGGGATTGGTCAGTGCATCAGCGCCGTGATTGGCTGGTGAGTCAGACCAGGGTTCCAGGTGATGGCTGATCCATCGGTGGTTCTCTAAGAGGAACTTCCTGTTTGTGAGGGGGAAAGGCGTCATGGTAGAGCGAGCTGTCCACAGGCCTGTGAGAGAGAGAGAGAGAGAGAGAGAGCAGGTCAGGTACAGGACCATGGTGCTCTGTGATCCTCACCTGTGCTGGTCACCTGACTCCTACCTGCCGTGCAGCGGGTGACCGTGGAAAGTGGCTGAATGCGGCAGCGCCATCGGTTTGTGATGCGACGTACTGTGATGACTGGTCTCGGTGTGATAGGTCGGCTGCTGAATGATGCCGTGAGTTGTCCGTCTGCGCTGCAGAGCCCCTCCAGCCTGACCTTTGACCTCTGAATTCACCTTTACATTGGTCTGATTTGTGTTGGAGGAGCCTATGGTGTTCCTCAGGTACCAGTCCCTCAGACCTGTCAATCACACAACAGATGCTCGGTCACAATGCCAAAGGGCCGCAGTAACCTGCAGGTGTACTCCTGCTTTTAGAGTCAAACCCAGTTCTTGTACTACATTGTACTACTCTGCATTTGCTGCCCACTTATTGACTCTCTGTTGTACTTGGATTGTGTCGTGCTCAGGGACCACAGAGGGCCGTTCGCTAGCTCGTGCTTCAGTTGGAGAACATCGAACCGATGTTAACAGATAACATGTCTACAAAAGCGTGACAACAATTAAAGCGTGATGTCATACGGGTGGAGCTCCCAGCAGCTGATACCGTCGACACGCTAAAGTTAGCACAGGAGCCGATATATCATTTATGCTGCAAGTCAGTTCATCGCAGTTTTTGTCTCTGTCATCGTTGTTTTTAACACCAGTGGTTGACGCCGGCGTGTCGAGGTTTTCACCGCTGTTGTGCAGCTCTGGATTTGTCTCATTGAAGTGACTCACTATCACCTCCAGAGAAAGGCAGCAGGAGAAGGAGACGAGAGGGACCGGCGCCAGCTATTCTGGCCACACCCACCATCCCTTTAGCTTCCGATGTAAAAGCTACACGTGATCATTATCAGGTTAAACATGTTCACGTTTGTCAGCTGCTCTCTGCAACATGGATATAACAGGAAGTGTTTACCCTCCAAGGCGAGGGCCTTGTGGAGGCTCCTGGTAGCCTCCTCCAGGTGTGCGTCCTGAGTGGGCGGCAACTGTGGGGGTCGGGGCGGGAGCAGATGGGGGTGAGGGTCAGGCTGGATGGTGGACACAGGAGGATTGTGGGTATCAACTTGGCTCTGCTGCACCGGCAAGAAGGGGCCACAAGACTTGGTCCGGGTCACTTTGACTCGCCGCTGGTCACCCAGGTGGCTGTGATAGGTAGGCGGGGCTCCTGGGGGCTGCTGGGGGGAGTAGCCATTGTAGAGCAGGGGGAAATGTGATGTGATTGGCTGTCTCCCAGGCTGGGATTGCTGTCGCTGCAGCTGCTGCTGTTTCCCCCAGACGTAGTCCAGCAGGACGTCGCTGTAGCCCCCTCCTCCTCTTCCTTTCACCGCCCCTCCTCCACTCCCCCCACCCCCACTTTGTCCAGTATTTGTCCTCATCCTCTCGTCTGTCAGTGTCTCAGAGCTTCTATGGGCTCCTGCAGAAATAGTCCCTGTTGCCCCCAGCACACCATTCACCCACAATCCCCCCTGCTGTCCTGTAACGGCCCCCTCCTCCTCTGGGGGGGTGATGCGGTCCAGGAGGCCGTCGGAGCTGTTACTGCGACGGGCTGCGGTTACTCTGGCACGGGCCTCCCCTGCTGCTCCAGGATCAGACGGGCCAGAGGAGGACGAGCTGTCCAGGGAGCGAGGCGGGGGAGGCTGCAGGAGAAGGGGGGGAGGCTGGGAGGGAGGCAAGGGGAGGGGCCTGTGGGTCTGAAGAGTCTCTGAATGCTCAGTCCTGAAAGAAATGTGGATTAGCCTAGCTTAGCATGAATGTACCTGTCATCTCTAGATTAGCATAGCATAGAATTGCATGATTACACCTGCTGTTTCTGGTTTAGCCCAGCTCAGAATAACTATACCTGTTGTGCACTGAACTCTTCCTGGTTTTGTTCTGACAGAAAACCTCAGCTGGAGAACCAGCCGGAACCAGCGGGGGGCGACACTGAGACGCAGCGTCGTCTGAGGGACAGAAAGAACATCTGAGTTTAGAACCGCATCATCCAAAGTGGAACCACATACCATGTTGTTCACTCTCAGTTTCAAACAAGTCTTTCAAGGAGGGGAAGCTCAGTTTTCCAGCCTACATCATGACGGACAGAACAGTCGCCAAACACGACGCAAGTCGTTTTTAACAGAGACAAAGTCGCTGGGGATCAGTAAAGTCTGATTCGCTCACTTAGCTGTCAATCAAAAAAGGATTCTGCCTCAGACAGCTCATCCAATCATCATGCAGAAGTCGAGCGTCCAGGCCAGCCCACTGCCCCACAGACCCCCAGAGACGCTGAGCGACCGATGGGCGGGACAAAGCCCAGCATTTATCCAATGAGCGTCTGGTTTCTCTGCAGTGGAACAACCCGCTCCACGCTTCCCCACTGAAGTCAGTCCAAGCTGAGCGTCCGACTGCGTGAAGCGCTGCGGCGCTGTGGCGCTGTGGCGCTGCGGCGCTGCGGGGATGAAAGAGAAGGAAGCTGCGCCGGCCACCCGTGATGAGGAGCTGAGTCACACAGGTGTCACCACTGGAGGGGAAGCTGAGCTCCCAATCACCACTGGTTTCAAACTGTAATGTCTCAATGTTTTGCAGTGACTTTTGAATTTGGGGGCACTTCTGTGATGTCACTGTGATGTCACTGTGATGTCACAACAGGACATTTTCCGAGTGACAAATGATGCAACACACAATGACAACTGTGTGAAGTTGGAGTTCCTTTGAACTGAAGAAGCAGAAATTTTAAGTGTGTCCTCAGCCAGAATGAGGGTGTGTGTGGATGTGCGTGTGCGTATATGTGTGTGTATGTGCATGTATGTGTGTGTTTTTGTGTGTATGTGTGTGTATGTGCGTGTGTGTGTGTATATGTGTGTGTATGTGCGTGTGTGTATGTGCGTGTGTGTGCGTATGTGTGTGTATGTGCGTGTGTATGCGTGTGTATGTGTGTGTGTATGTGCGTGTGTGTGCGTGTGTGTGTATGTGTGTGTGTATGTGTGTGGATGTGCGTGTGCGTATAGGTGTGTGTATGTGCGTGTGTGTGTATGTGTGTGTGTATATGTGTGTGTATGTGCGTGTGCGTATATGTGTGTGTATGTGCGTGTGTGTGTATGTGTGTGTGCGTATATGTGTGTGTATGTGTGTGTATGTGTGTGTGTGTATATGTGTGTGTATGTGCGTGTGTGTGTATGTGCGTGTGCGTATATGTGTGTGTATGTGCATGTATGTGTGTGTATGTGTGTGTATGTGTGTGTATGTGCGTGTGTGTGTGTATATGTGTGTGTATGTGCGTGTGTGTGTATGTGCGTGTGTGTGCATATGTGTGTGTATGTGCGTGTGTATGCGTGTGTATGTGTGTGTGCGTGTGTGTGTATGTGCGTGTGTGTGCGTGTGTGTGTATGTGTGTGTGTATGTGTGTGGATGTGCGTGTATGTGTGTGGATGTGCGTGTGTATGTGCATGTGTGTGTATGTGTGTGTATGTGTATGTGTGTGTATGTGCGTGTGTGTGTATATGTGTGTGTATGTGTGTGTATGTGTGTGTATGTGCGTGTGTGTATATGTGCGTGTGTGTGTGTATATGTGTGTGTATGTGTGTGTGTATGTGCGTGTGTGTGCGTATGTGTGTGTATGTGCGTGTGTATGTGTGTGTGTGTGTGTGAATGTGCGTGTGTGTATGTGTGTGTGCGTGTGTGTGTATGTGTGTGTGTGTATGTGTGTGGATGTGCGTGTATGTGTGTGGATGTGCGTGTGAATGTGCATGTGTGTGTATGTGTGTGTCTGTGTCTGTATGTGCGTGTGTGTGCGTGTGTGTTACCATTATCCTGTCCTGTTGAATCTGATGTCGAGCTGCTCTCTGATCTCACGGTGTCGTCTGGAAACACAGAGGCAAATAAAGGCAGGAAGAGGCCTCAAACAATGGCGTCTCATGTACTGCATCTGTGTGTGTGTGTGTGTGTGTATGCGCGTGTTACCCGTATGGCAGCCTCTGTGTACAGTCCTCTTGCCGTGGTGTGTCTGACTGTGTGTGTTGTGTTCTCTGTCACTGTGTTTCCTCAGAGCTCCACTGAATAATGTTTTCTTGGGTTTCAAGCGCTGAGAATCTTCCTCCTGAACAACAGACACAGGAGAGGAAGGTCAACAGGAAGTGACTCCACCAGGTAACGCTGATCTTGGACATGACTGATGAGATGCTTGGGTTGAGAGGTGAGCTTCATCAGTTCGCCTGAGAGATTTCAATGAATCAAATTCAGCTTTTCTCTGGGATTGTTTCTGGCATCTGAGCCGTGTTCCCCTGCAGCAGAGACACGTTGTCCCTCCTCCTCGTTGTGGTTGTGCTGTTTCCATGCACACAGAACGTTCGACTGAAGTGAACAAGAACAGTACGGATACTTGATGGCAGGTGAAAGTAGCTTTGGGCTGTTCTGTCAAAGTCGATGTCTGTATTTCCCAGCAGCACAAGAACGCGGCGTGATGAGTAACTAACGTCAGCTCACCTCTGCTCTGCACTTCCTGTTTGCCTGGTGGGACCTCCCACTTCTGCGTCGAACACAGGGAGGTTTCTCACCCGCCTCCAGGGGGAAGTCCCTGGGCACCGCACCTGTCAGCTCCTGACCAATGAGAGTACAGCATTCACCATTAAGTTCTTCACATCCAGTGTGACTGACACAAACCAAGCGGGCCGCTCCACCCGACCCCCTCTTTGGCTAAAATATAAATCCATGATTTAGCAGGTCAGTTGCCACGACAACAAGCTAAAAACTTTTAAAATGCTGCTTTTGTGAATGGAGTTCTGATCTGTTCGAGGACAGGACAGTTGAAGCAGCACCACTCATTCCTCTGCCCTGGGATGAAAACATGAAAGTGTCTCACAGGTTTTTTCTCCTTATCAGCTTTTAATCACCCGGCGCAACAAATTTGTTGTTGTCAACAGTTATCAACCGCTCACGCGAATGTGATGTCATAGATGACCCAGGTTCACTAAAGCATCTATGGTGCATTTCAAAAGAGACAAGTAATAAATACGAGACAGCAGCTCCTGATACATGAACTCTAACTGTCCGGCTTCAACAACTTCAGGGGTCAAAGTTCAGCAGGCCTGTGAACCAATCATGTGTCTTCCCTGGACAATGACATAACTCACAGCCTCCTGCAGACAGATGCGTCGAAACTCAGCCAATCGCATGCTTAGTAGTGCCTGCAGGTTCCGCCTCCTCTCCTGCAGCTCCACTATTCGTTCCTTCTGCTTCCTGTCCGGACAGGTGAGAGGGTCTGCAACACACACACACACACACACACACACACACACACACACACACACACACACACACAGAGTCACACCCCTGTGGCCTCAACAGGCTATCAAGCCAACATTTTCATTTCTCACCAGGTGCTGAGATGAGTTGACCTTTGACCTCCATGGCTTGTATGTCCCATGTGACACCGCCTCCTCCGTCCTCACTGCTTGACTCCTGTCCTCCACCCCACACACACTCCCTCACCTGCACAACACAACAGTGTTGGCTGTTAATCTGCATTCCCCTTTAGCCTCTGCTAGCTAGCTTTGACCAGAAGGTGTGATGTCAGCTGTAAACGAAGGATTTCATTGGTCAGATTCCTGCAGGGTGAACTCAAAGATTTTGTTCTGCAGCAACATGTCACATTCACAAGAATCCATGAAACCTGTAACATTTCTGTGTCTCCGGCTCCAGCGAAGGAACTTGGTATTTCCACCTTGACCTCGATATGAAACTTGACCTTTGACCTTCTCATTATTCTCACCTTGTAACTGGATCCATGAGAGCTGCAGAAGTTCAGTCCTGCAGCCATTCAACAGCCAGCTTCCCTGGCTGCTCCACCGGCTGGCTGGTAGGGTTGTGTTAGCGGTGCAGGTCCCAGTGTGGCGCGTCGAAGGAGTTCAGCAGTCTTCAGGGTGAGTGACCTAAAAAACAGAAGAAGAGCCAATCGGAAGTCGGGCCGCATCCTCATCAGACGCTTAATCAAATGGCTTCAATATGGTGAGTGTCATGTGACCAGAGACAAGCGGGTCAACTCCGCCAGACTGTGAAACAACAAACCAGCGGAGGGCTTCTACGGACACAAGATCCAGACAGGAAGTGGAGGAGAGTTCCTCTTTCATCCTTTGATTTAGATGCTGATCAGCTGATGTTCAACATTCCAGCAGAGGTTAGGATGAGATGATCCGAGTGTCTAAGATTGTGTGTGTGTGTGTGTGTGTGTGTGTGAGACATATGACGTAATTCAAGTTTTTTTCTATTAATGTTCCAAATCAACAAGCCTGACCTTTGACCTCTCTAAAATCTCGAGACACAGGAGAACAACATGTCCTGCAGCTTGAAGGGGACAACAGACAGAGTGTCCCTGGGAACAGGAAGTAGAGCTGAACAGGAAACAGGAAGAGGAAATGAGTGATGAAATGAAAGGAAGTGAGAGTTAAAGGCGCGAGCGCAGGATTTTACACAAAAGAAGAAGAGTGATGAAGCTGAAGCACAAACATCTTCATCCTGCAGGACGTCCCTGAGCTGTCCAAGAAAGTGCCAACAAGAAATCTATCTGAATATCTGGCGAAGCCCGAACAGTCGCGTGATTGGCTGGTCGCTGATTCACTTCCAAATAGAAAACAGCACTTGTTACATCACAGTCTCTGGCCGTCTGAGCTAAGAAGGTCACACTGGGCCGGCCCAGCAGCGCCATGATTGTTCACGCGCAAGTGCCGAGTGTCCGACAGAACACGAGTGGCTTCAAAGACTTCAGACAACATCGAGATCACAACTCAGATTCACGTTGATCACCTGATGTTGATGAGGAACCAACAAATGTAAACAACAACAAGTGTGTCACGGGGGGGGGGGGGTCTGAAAAATGAAGAGGACCGCCAGCTGCAGACAACAGGTCTGAACACGAGGCACCAGGACACAGGAATGTGTGTGTGTGTGTGTGGCAGGGATAAACATCAGAAGACTCTCAGACCTTCAACCAGAGATTCTTCTTGTTGGTTCTGGTTCATCTGCTGACGGCAGTTCTAATATGACTGTTGAATCTCTGAGAGCCACGGCGCGTCGTTGGTTTTTAACGAGTGACTGCGGTCCACGTGCGTCTGTGGTTATGTGGCGTAGGACTGAGCGACGACAGACTGCACAAGACAATTTCTTATTCCACTGCAGGCACTTTCAGAACTGCATCCCTCATCCGCTCTGTTTTCCTTCTCTACTGACTTCAGAGGGAAATATCCGACTCTTTGGGTACTAATCTCGCTAACGGCACCTGTTGGTGTTGAGCAGGTCACTTCACTGCATGGTGGGAGCCAAGAGAGTCAATCGAACCAGGCGTGTTGCCGCCTGCTGCTGACGAGCGAGCTGAACCTCAGCGGAGCCACGACGCCCCTGCTGACTCACTAATATTCCACCATCAGTCTGGTCCTTGACCGTCCTTCTGAAATGACAGTTTTCCTCGAAACTGTTTCCATGGCTGAGGTCAGTAAACATTCTGTTCGTGACGAAGCTCACATGCAGGCCAGCGAGGCCGCGGCGCCGAGCACACAGGCGTCATGACTCATTCCACCATTTTCTTCCCTTGTTATGACTCATCTCATCTTCAAGAAGACTGGAATGGATCCAGATCATTGGGACTTTTGGAGCTTGTTAGCCATTTACATGTTAGCGCTAAGCTAACAATGTTGACACTGTATGCTGGTTACACGTCCAAAGGACGTTCCACAGACCACATGACGTCCACACAGCCTCAGCGGAAGAGGCTAAATTCTGACAAATTTAATTGAAATACAATAAACCTTAGCTAATCACACACACGCACACACACACACACACACACACACACACACACACACACACACACACACACACACAGGGTCTGAGATGAAAGGCTGCAGCTGCGGACAAAGACATGCAAATACAAGATTTAAATATTCAACACAACAGCACAGTGTGTGTGTGTGTGTGTGTGTGTGTGTGTGTGTTTGTGTGTGTGTGTGTGTGTGTCCTCTCTTTACCCTCACAGCAGTGGAGAGACACACAGAACTAATTTCACACACACACACACACACACACAAACACACACACACACACACACACACTGTATGGTCAAGCTGTTCCTGTGATGTCATCACGCTGAGCATCCAATAGGAAGGTTTTGATCCACAAATGGAATCAGATCCATCAGGAACAGCTCCAGCTGACCTTTGACCTGAAGGTGTCAAACAGTCTTGTCATGTCTTGTATTGAAGCTGCTGCGAAACTTGAACACTCCATCTCCACGGCAACGCCTCATTTCAAAATCACTGCGTTCATGAGAAAACTGAGGTCATCACATGAGAGTTTACAAGTGTTTCAGCAGCGGCGCCATCGTCAGCGACACGGGACGTCTTTCTAATTTCTGACAGGAAAACTGCTTTACTGCAACATCTGGAGGACAGATGACTTTATGGTCACAACATCATCAGATGACATCATCAACAACAAGCCAGGTGAATGACCAGAGAGCTGTTCACTCCGATACAAGGACGAAAGGCATGTGGGAATATTATGGGAAGACAGAGGGTCATTACAGGAAGTTTGTCGGCAGATTACAGGAGAACAGGCCGAAAATATTCTCAGGATATTGTGGGAAATGACAGGAAGGCAGGTGGATAATTGTAGGAGGAGAATCCGATCGTTCACAGGAGCCTAGGAATAGTATCCAAAAACCACGGGATTATCATTCAAAGATTGTCAACAGATTAACGGAAAACTGTGGGAGCATTAAAGGAAGGCAGTTGGGAAAGAGAGAGAAACTTTCACTAGACTGCAGGAGAACAGCAGGATTGTTTTGTGAAGCCTGCCAATAGATCGGAAAAGAAGGTGGGAATGTTCCAAGAAGATTGTCCCAGGAACATCAACAGGTCGCCGGGAGATGAGAGCGACTACGTACAACAGGAAACATCAAGCAAACTGATTCAAGACTCCGTAAAACTAAAACACCCTGAAACCAGAGGCCAGTAAATACCTGATCCAGGTCAGGGATCCCGTCTCCAGCTGATCCAGCAGCTTCAGCCTCCAGACAGAACAGCCAGAGTCCTCTGAAGATCCTGCAGCGAACTCACTCGCCTGCTCTGAGTCTCTGACGAAGGCACGCACACTCACACACACTCACACACACACACACACACACACACACACATGCTTTCTCTGTCTGATCTCTGTTGAGTCTCAATTGTCCAGCCGCCTGCACTCACTCACACAACTTCCTCTGCTATCTTTCAAAATAAAACTAAGGACTCTTCACATGAGCCTGAACTCCAAGCCATCTCCTCACTACAGTTCTGCCCCAGCATGGCGGCACAGGACAGCACGAGAAGGCCCTCCTGAACCCAAATGTAGGCAAAAAAGAGATACAAATATGAACCAAACCAACAGAACTGAAGCTTGTCGGCACTGAAACAGGAGTGACTGTTGACAGCAGGAAAGATTCTATTGAAAATACTTCAGGAAGTAAGAAAGTCTCATGTCTGGTCTCTTTAGCATCAAAGCTGTTTAATCTCTCCTGAGCATGCATGCATGCTTTTACTTTGAAAGAGCCAAGGAGCTGCAGCAGCTTGATGAAGCACCACCATGGAAGAACAGCTGATGTGCTTGATAAGAAGAGACAAGAAGGACTTTATTTTGGTAACAAGAGCTCAGGAGCTTCCTGGACCCCCAAACACACACACACACACACACACACACACACACACACACACACACACACACACACATTAGCAGGACAAAGACACACATGCACTCATTAATCATTCACATTCAAACACTTCTGCCTTCACATGCATGGGCTCATGAGGGTGGGGGGTGGGGTGTTGGGGAACCCAGCAGGGTTTGGAGGGTCATGTGACTCTTGTATGAATTGATGAGAACAATATTCTAGAGAACTTTGTCCCGTAGGAAGGTTTGTGTTCAAGTGGTTGACAGGGACCATGTAAGCGCTTACACAGCATTCGTCTGTCGTCCAATCAGGTGATTTTCTTCATAATTTCCTGGTTCTTTTCGTGTGTGTGTGTGTGTGTGGGGGGGGGGGGGGTGGTGGTACTGTAATCTCTAATCTGTAGTCTTCACTTGTTCTTCTTAGTTTTGACTTCAGAGCTGCAGATTTACAAGATTATTATTTCATATTCTATTTTGACAACAGCGTCATCTTGCTGGAGTGTCTTTCAACGCCATGTCAATAAAGCAAATTGAAAGGGAAAAATGAGAGAGCTTAAAGGATGAAAGCAGATTTAAGCCTGAGGTTAGATGGGGGTCAGCGCTGAACATTACATCTGATCACACACTCAGGACACGCTATACCAGTGAGGGCGTCACACACTCTTGCCCTCGCCGTTGTGTTCAAACACTGCTGCTTCCTAACATGATCACATGACTCACACTGCCAGTTTATCCTGCCAGCCTGTTGGCATCTCCTCCTCTTCCTCTTAGCTCTCTGACTTCCTGTTGAGACTTTTTCAGCGGCGTATTGATCTCTGGTTTCTTTGGTATCGTTGACTTCTGCCTGTAAAAATAAAAATGTAACAAAACTCCATGTTTTCATGTCGTGGGTCGATTCATCTGGGAATAACATTTTACTGGCACGCCTGTTTCCCAAGTACTACACAGGCTCTGTGTAGTACTTGGGAAGAAGTCAGTCAGCAGGCTGCGATGAAAACTAGTTTACTACTCCAGCAAGTAGACAGTCTTAGACGTTAGCTGGTTCCAGAAAAACGCAGCTAGAGATGTTGGTGGTTCCTAACCTGAGACACCTGATTTAGCCGCTCGTCTTTCAACTTCACAAGTATTTTTAAGCTAGCAGCATTGTGAGTGGATGCAATTTAATGGAGAAACAATGGACAAAATTTGGGTTTTATCACTTTTATCGGTGTTCGGCTTCTTGATACTTGGTATGTTGAGTAGTTATAACAAACTTTTGGGAGAAAACAAAATGGTACAAGTGAAAACATGCAAGAAATGGGAACCCCTTGTCATGCTGGCTAGGACACAATCAGCCTCAGGGGAGGCGGCTCCTGAGTTGCCCAAGCTCCGTCTCTTTCGCTTTTGGCATGCTGCTGCTCTCGCTACCTGCTGGCTAGTTTACTTACAACAAAAGAACACATGATGAACACCCTTTTTGAGACAAACTTCAAAGAGACACTGACTGACCTTGACGGGCTGTTGTCAGCGTACATACCTGAGACTCCAAAATGATGGGGGGATGTTTACTCCTCCCTTCCTATCGGGAAATTGGAGAATACTGCCGGACAGCGGTACCAGTCCACCCGCAACCAGCCAGTGCTCTTACCGAGCCCTTCGACCCAGAAGAACTTGAAGCAGCAAGAATCAATGATGTGCTGGTAGAAAGGATACAGCACCTGGGACTTCAAGCAAAGACCTGGCTCCTAGAAATGCTGAACTCATGCATGGCACAGAAAACCATCCCATCTGTATGGAGAGGGGCCAAGTCTGTTGCAGTTCCCAAACCTGGAAGGGACCGATCATCCCGAAGAGCGACAGGCTAATTTCCCTCCTCTGCATCACCTACAAGCTCCATGAGAGACGACTCCTGCACTGCCTAATGCCAACGGACACCAATCTTCCGACAGACCCAGCAGGTGTCCTGGCCGCTCCTGTGCTGGCAGCAACTGAACCTCACCCAACATGTTGAGAATCGTTTTGAGTGCACACTCATGACCAGAGCAGCCTTCATAGACCTCACCGCTGCTCATGACACTGTCCAGCACCGCATCATGATCAGGAAACTTCTGGATGTGACTGGCGACCTCGGCTTGTGCCAAGTCATCAAATGCCTCCTCAACAACAGGCGCTTCTTCGTTCAGCTTAACGACAAGAAGAGTAAATGGAAAGCCCAAAGGACGGCCTTCCACCAGGCACCGTGCTGAGCCCTCTCCTCTTCAACATCTATACCAACGACAACCAACTTCCCCCACAATGCCGACCCTTCATCTGTGCTGATGACCTCTGCATCACCAACAAGAGAGCTTCAAGAAAACTGAATCCCTCAAAGTGCCCTCCAAGAGGTGTCAACCTACCAAGAGGAACAACCCACTGAAACCCAACCCATCAAAAACCAAGCTATGCAGTTTCCATCTGAAAACCATCATGTTAGTGATCAGAGATCCAGAACACTAGATACTAGAACCAAGCAACAAGCGACTGTGGCACGTCCTCTAAGGTGCATCAACAGAAACGAAACAAACCTCAAACCAACCTCACTGCTTGATGTGAAAACGCATCATCAAAGACCTGCAAAAGATTGTGTATCAGCAAGAGCTGCGTCTGCCGAGCAGAGGAATTCCCCTGCCAGCTCACAATCAGCTACACTCCTGATGCTCTGCCTGATAAAGATGGAGTCCTCAGGGTGGGAGGGAGACCTCGCCGCTCCTCTCTTCCCAGCTCCAGAGATCTCCCTGCAGTCAAGATTCATCGCATCACAAAGTCGGTGACCGATCGCTGCCACTAAAGGATGAACCACTGAGGTAGCGGTGTAACCATCAATGAACCAGGTCCAACGGCGACTGGACTCCAGGAATGAACTGTGCAGGAGCATCATACACTCATCAATGCGACAACTCACGACGGAAACGGAGACCAACAGAAGAACCAAGGATGGCTGATCTAACCCTCAAGCGTGTGGAACCTCCACCTCCAGTGGTACGGAGGGATTCGGTCCATTTATCACAAAACAGGGAAGAAAGGAGAAGAAGCAGTACAGGGTTGGGAGGAGGCGGGAAAGGTAGGACGGGGAGAAGCATCCTCAGGTCCACACTTGTCCTTCTCACAGTCGCCCTTAGAACATTGAAAACCTCAGTGACCCAGGGCCACCTTCTGCCTCTGGAGTCCACCAAGGCCTCACCTCCTCCAGGCAACTTCTGCAGAGGGGGACGCGCTATTGTGATGTTGGCAGGAGTGGACGTGCACCTGAATGAGTCGAGGGGTCTCGGAACTACGAGCGCCAGAGACGGACCAGTGGGGAGGATCATGGTCTGCCTAGGGAGAACGTCTACACCCGACATCAGAAGTGGACTGTCCCGGTGGTCCTGCTGTCGGAAGCTGGCTAAACCTGCTCACTCCCTGCAGCCAATAGTTCTCAGTCTCTGCTTTGCTGGTCATCGTAGGTTGCATGAAGGTTTTCCATGGTGTGTGTATGTTACATGTTCATATATCTTAATTATAATTGTGCCAAATGTAAACTGCTAACAGTTCCGTTGTTTGCTTGTGCTTGGTGGAGTGTAATCAACTCCAACAGAAGTCTTTTGTTGGGATAAAAAAAACAACCTTTTTGTTCCAGCCATTTGCAGTATTTGAAGCTTTTATTCTGAAGTGCTTCAGGTGACGTTTTGGGCTCGCTCTTCTCTCAGGCAGCAACTTGACCGCCTGCACCGAATCAAGCAGGTTTAAACAGAGTTTTCTTGACGGTGTTCGTGGTTAATTTGTTTTGGGACATTTTGGGACAAAAGCGTCTGCTAAATGAAATTGTAGAATTGTAGAATTGTAGAATTGTAGAATCTCATACGTGTTTGGGTGAATTTCAGTGTGTTTAGTTTAAGGCTGTGCTAAAATGAACTTCTCTGCTCCTCAGGTGTGTTGCCCGTGCACACGACGTGTTGAGCGTGAGTTATTTTGTGATGGTCAGTGTTTATTGTTTACACAGCATACCTACGTATGTCGCACACGTGTGTGCATGAGAGCTTGCTGGATGTCATTTATCGGTTTTTTAGCTCTTGTGGTGTTTTCTGCAGTCAAAGACGGAACAGAAAAAGAGCGAACATTCAAACGCTGCTGAAGGCTGAACATTACAAACAAAAGCTTCTAGAACCATCAGAGTTTAGCTGCACCGCCACCTGTAAATTCGAATAAATATAAATAATTCACATGGAAAATATAGAAATAAAATTAATATTCAAGAAGTGAATGTGGGTTTGACGTCCACGAGCTGAAGACACAAAACACAGAACCTTGAAAATAACCTTCGGAACACACACGCATTCAAAAAACATACACGTGTGCGCGCGCACGCACACACACAGGCGCACAAACACACATCAAAAATGAAACACCCAACTGAAGCTGCTTCCTCTGAACCTTTGAGCCAAAGACACTCTGATATACACACCTACATCTGTGTGTGTGAGTGTGTGTGTGTGTAGGATGAATGTAGGTCAGGCAGCTGATTCTCCGCATGGCAACAATGTAGAAAATCCCAACATCCCAACTCTGAAATACTCGCATTTTATTGGCTGAGAGCTCCAGCCAGGCAGCCAATAACCTTTCAACCCTGGGGCGCTGTGTGTGAGCGTGTGTGTGTGTGTGTGTGTGTGTGTGTCTCAGTGCCTATATTCCTCATGCTGTGGGGACTCATCTTCATTCTGGGGACAAACATCAAGACTTCAACATGAATCATTTCAGTCTAGACTGCTGAGGGATGAAACAGTTAAAGTTTACCACTGCTAATTTTAGCATTGTTATCGGTCAAATGTAGCTCCATGTTAGGTCAGTGTTGCATCAAAATTAGTTAGCCCATGCTAGCCCACTGTTAGCTCAGTGACAGGGAAAATGTTCGCTATGTGTTAACACAATAGCAGGACAGTCTTAGCTCAGTGTTAGCACCATATTAGGGGAAATGTTAGCTTAGTGTTTAGCAGTATTAGAACATTGTCAGTTTAATGCTAGCCCGTTGTTTTCTCGGTCTTAGCAAGATGTCAGGACAGTGCTATCATGACGCTAGCTCACTGTTATCTCTGTACAATGTAACTCCATTTTCAGCTGAATGTTAACTCAGTGATAGCTTGATAGGACAATATTAGCACAATGTTAGCGCAGTGTAAGGTCAGTGATAGGTAGATTTTAGGACCCCATTAGCTCAGTGTTAGCTTCGTGTTAAAACAATGTTAGCGCAGTGTGAGGTCAGTGATAGGTAGATTTTAGGACCCCATTAGCTCAGTGTTAGCTTCGTGTTAAAACAATGTTAGCGCAGTGTGAGGTCAGTGTAAGCATGCTATTAAGTCAATGTAAGGTCAACATAAGAGCAATGTTTGGACAATGTTAGCTCATTGTTAGTTTTCCATTAGCACGGTGTAAACTCAAAGGGTTCCGATTAGGTCAATAGCTGGGTGACTGGGTCTGAGTTCAGCAGGATGTGATCATACTCAGTGGAAAGGAAATATATAAATTTAAGTTCTAATTTGAATCAGAGAAGTGCATTCTGGGAAGGAAGCTTCAAACAGTAGGACAAGAGGGTGGTGTGAGGACACTGTCAGAGTTACCAAAGTTCTAATCTGAAGTCAGAGATGTATGAAGAAATGGATGAAGTTTTGTTTTTTTACGTAAACTCGATTGCTGACTAAAGTTTGAACTGCAGCAGTTTCTCCTCTCCCTGTTGTTACCAGGTAAGAGAGGGAAAGTTGGCCTGGTGACATCGACGTCTGATATTCACGCAGAGCATCAGTTCATGTGAGAAAATCCTCTCTGAGCCGTTAATCTGCTTAAACACAGTCACAGGACACAGATTCATTGAGACTTCCAGTCATCAGATGAATGAACGGATTAACTGGGAGATCGCGTCTCACCCTCTCACACACCAACACTTCTCCTATGCTTACGGGGTTTTTCCTTTGGTTTGCTCAACAGCTTTTTACTGTATCTGAAAGTTCTGCAAACATACAAAACCCAAAGAAAACAATTCTCTCCGACAGAAAACGCATGTCCTGAACGCATCAATTGCAGACCGACGTTCCTTTTAATTATTGACGTCTTCACATTAAATATCTCCACCTGTTGACCAGGAGAACCTTCAACACCAGGCTGGAGATGGAAGTCCAACAAACCAGCCAAAGAACCACACTAACAGAATGACACCCATAAATGAGTTCTCACTGTAGAACCTGCAGTTCCCTTGTCTCTGGGTCAGTGACTTGAAAAGCAGGTATGGTTCCCAGCAGCTGAAGATATCTGAAGATCTGATCGTCTAGAGGAGCCTACAGAGGTCCTGGAGGTCATTAAAGGTCATCAGAGGGAAACACAAGAAGCCTGAAGGTCAGTGGTGGTGACCTTGAAGTCATGTGACCCTGGTGTAGTTCCTTCCTAGGCTAATGCTAGCTTAGCACTGCTAACGTAGCATCCAGGCTTCCAGCATCATCAGAGGGTTCATTAGTGAAGATGATCTTGATGAACTGAACCTGGAAGATCATCAACTTTTGTTCACCAGAGCTGATTTACTGGTTCAATCACCACAATCACATGGAGCGATCCTATTGGCTGCTGGGGGAGGAACCAGGAGATGACCACTTCCTGTTGGTGGAGGAACCAGGAGATGACCACTTCCTTCTAGTGGGGGAACCAGGAGATGACCACTTCCTGCTGGTGGGGGAACCAGGAGATGACCACTTCCTGTTGGACTCCTAACATGACCTCCTGTAGGCGTCCTGATGGGTTTCCTGGTTGTTGAGTCTGACCGTGTCATGTCATGAACGCGCATCAACATGGAAAGTGGAGCTGTGCTGTATGAACGTCACTAACTCTGACTGTTCTGAGTAAATTTACCTTCCAAGTCTTTACCATATCTTTGATGTCTTAGATGCTCAGGTGAGCTGCTCATGCTAATACAGCAACCAGTCTTCACCTTCACCCACCTGTCAAGACAGAGCCAAGCCAACCTTGCATCGGATAGGAAGCCCTTCTGCCAGCGGCGGTCTCGCCACCTCTGAAACGATTGGTTCCTTCTCAGTCTCTCTTCTTCTTGCCAAACATTCGTCTGAGGGTCTTTTCTGTGGTCGCGCCTCGGCCGTTTGACAGACTTGTTAGACGCCATCCAGCTATCTAGCAGCTTGCTACTACGCTACTCAGTCGACTGCTTGTTCCCTGCTTTATGCATGCACACGAACGCCCCCTGCCCCCCCCCCCCATCTTGTGGAACCTGGTTCGTTGTGATTATCTGCACATCCTGTGCTCTCAGTGTTGGTTTGCCGTTTGAGCCCTGTGCTGAGGTGTCTCCAGAGACCCGACTTTGTCATCGTGGATTCAGGGGTGGGCAGCGCGTGGATGAACTGGCGACGCCTACAATTTGAGACAAATGAAATCACGCTGAAACCAACAAGGCTGAGTGCCCCTTGAGCTCACAAGCAGCAGTGAGAAAGACCAGCTGACGCTGCCCGAAGCGCCCAAACCGTCCTCGCCTCCCCTGACTTCACTTCCCATCCCGTTGACCATCGGCTGGCGTCCCTGGCGTCCTTCTCGTCCTGGGTCTAAGCTCTTTCCTGTTGAGGGTGGCATGCTGGGCTGTGACGTCCTGTCACATCAGCAGGTTTCGGCCACAAATCTACAGATACACAAACGCGTGGGAGTTCACCAGCTGTGTTTTGGTTCCTGCGCCTGTCGTCTACCTGCCGGCGGCATCAGGACGCTCCGTTGTGTCTCATCTGGACTCTTTGCTGTTCAAACATGACCTGAATCACTGAAGGTTAAATGCGGGTCAAAGGTCAGACGCGGGCCACATCTGGGCCTGATATTCTTCTGATTCCATCAAACTGGAAGCTTGTAAAGAAAAAGTTGAGCTGCTGTTTCAGACTTCCTGTCTCAGTAATCAGCTGATCGACACTCACCGCCAGTTTAGATTCCAGGGTCTGACTCTAGTTCTGGTTCTGGTTCTGCTGCAGATGCCGAGGAGCCATGGGCGCGCACACACGTGGCGCTGGGTGGGGACGCAGCGCTGTTGCTCCTCCAGCTTCAAACTAGTTTCTGAATTGTTGCCGCGGAGCCGCGGAGCGTCGCACCGACGGGTCGCTCCGGACTCCCTGAGCCCCCCGCACGGAGCCCGGAGCCCCGGACCCCGACCCACGTCCTCACAGCTGCCGCCGACGAGCGCGGCGTGCGTGGCTCTGCCGTGCGGGAGCCGTGAGGGTTGTTTATCAGTGTTGGCGCGTGAGGGGTCGCCTACCTGCAGCGCACGCGGGGTTCCAGACGCGACTCGGATCCACGGTCGGGGATCGACCATGGAGCTCACGATCCAGAACCGGTCCAAAATCCAGAACACGCATCCCGCTCCTCCAGTCAGATGGTTGTTTCCCGCCTCGCCGTGTCAATCAATCGAGCGATCGATGACGTGGCAGGCTGATTGATGACGCTGAGTGTGGTCGCGTGCAGCCGCTCGGCCGCAGACTCTCCATCATCCCGGTGATCCGGATCATCAGCGGCTGCTCCTCACTGCTCCATCAGCACCGCGAGGCGCGCACACGACACCACGCCGCGGCCACGCGCACGCCCTGCTGCACGCGGCAGGATTGTTCACGCATCGTTCTGAGGATCGATCATCAGGATCGATCATCACCTGTGAGAACTGCGGGGTTCCGCAATTTAGAGAATTTAAGTGTAAATAAAGTTTAAAAAGAGCACAAGTAGGAGGTTCTTCTTCAGCGCCTGAGATGTGACGTCAACGACATTTGACTCGACATCGGAGTTCAGTTTTACATCAAAAACAGTCAACGAATATCCAGCTGCGCACGCGCCCTCCACTCCAACGTTGAGCCTGGTTTGGCTACTTCCTCTTTCACCGGAAGTCACTTCTAATCCAACCAGGACGCGTGTCGGGTCCTGGAGGACGACGCGGACGACCAGGACGAGCTCCTGGATTTTGTTGTTAGATCGGGGGGTCAGGCTGGTCCAGTACAACCTTCCAGTTTGTCCATCTACCACAGGGGGGTCAGGCTGGTCCAGTACAACCTTCCAGTTTGTCCATCTACCACAGGGGGGTCAGGCTGGTCCAGTACAGCGCCGAGTGGCTGCAGGTTTTCATTCCAGCCCAGCGACCCCTGATTCTACTGAAACCACCAAGCTGCGCCCTCACAGCTCATTTGCTGGATCAGGGGTTGCTGGGCTGGAATGAAAACCTGCAGCCACTCGGCGCTGTACTGGACCAGCCTGACCCCCCTGTGGTAGATGGACAAACTGGAAGGTTGTACTGGACCAGCCTGACCCCCCTGTGGTAGATGGACAAACTGGAAGGTTGTACTGGACCCTCCAAGCCAGAACCAAAAGTTCTGCAGGCAGGTGGTCCAGACCGCCACTCCCTCACCAGGCTGCTGGGCCAAGGAGGGTCACCGCCAAGGTGCACGTTCAGGCTTCAACCTTCGGGTTGGACGAGATGGCGGTGGCGCAGGTTCACGCCATCAACGGCAGGAAGTCAACTCCACACCACTGTTAAAAAAGGCTCTAAAAATCTTTATTGTTGGAAAATTAACAAACAGGTTTGATTTTCAAACAGCGGAACATTCAGTCACGCCGGCGCCCGTCAGACGCCACCGTTCACTTCCTGCGACCGACAAACATCAAAAGAAGAAATAAAACAAAACAGGATTTCTTGCAAATGTTTATAAAAAAAGTAAAGCTAATTATGTTGATGCTACAGAAAGAAAATAATTTAAACCCCGCCCCTCTGTGGAAGCCCCACCCCCTGCACCCCAGGACCTCAGAGGGCGACTCCTACACTTATAGACTCAAATACACTCATTTAAACTTTATTGTGTTCATCTGATGGTGAAATGCACTCAGCACCACCCCCTCTGTCTCCATGGCAACCAGCACAAATGAAAAACAATCCAGAGTTCAGAATCAGTCAACAATATACAAATATCCCACAAGTTTCTCATGTTTGACGCCCGTGGGACAGGAAGCAATCCAGACAGGAAGTCCTGCCTCCTCCTTTGTCCCTTAATACTTGTTGTCACGGCAACCTGCTGCAGGTGGCGCTTGAGACAAGCGGAACATGTCACAGTCCTCAGCAGACGGTGAAGCCCTCCTATTGGTCAGCTCGGAACTTCTTCGGACCTGCAGGTTTACTGTGAAGAAGTACTGTGATGTCACAATGATGTCATCATGCAAACGAGGGAACACATCAGAATCACTTCTTACAAGTCTGGTGACGCTCCTGGCCTCTTCGCTGCTGCTTTGGCATCTTTAATGGTTTCTGCAGCAAACATAAGCAAACATTCCGATCGTCATGGCGACGGGATAACAGGAAGCACCGGTACCTGGTCAGTCGGACAATCATTCTCACCTTGAAGCCACCGGACCTGTGTGGCC